>NC_045553.1:15198577-15334631 GCF_009769535.1 Thamnophis elegans | reverse complement strand
GTTCTCTGCTGCCACTGTCTCTCCCCCACCCCTCTGGCTGCATCGGCTTTCCTCTCTCTTGATGTCAGAATGTTGATACAATGGGAAAGCAACCCTTCAATCAAGCTGCTGAGTTGAAGGGGAAGTGTGCATCACAGTATAATTAAGAATTAGGGAAATATGAACATATAATTATTCCACCAAAGCAAGGTGTCTTCCAGAGATCTGAGGAATTGGCTCCCTTCCAAACCACAGAAGCACTCTGATGAATTTGTTGCTCTGCAAAAAGCCACCCGGCTTAAGGTGATTTTTAGGGCACAGAAGGCATCCTTCTGGAACCTTCCTCCCCAGCACAAAGCCTGGGTCCTATGGCAGTTTATGGCTGGGCTGAATTCAGCTTTGTCATTTGTCTGAAGTTTTCTTCCCCTGTGGAAGGGGAAACCTTATTCTCAGGATGTCTGAGGATTCCTTTCAAAATTCTCAGGGGTGTTTTTGAGTTGCAAGTTGGGAAGAAGGCAGAGGAGGCCACTGAAGTTGGACAGAAGACAAAGGAGGCCATTGAAGATGGGCAGAAGACAGAGGAGGCCACTAAAGTTGGGCAGAAGACAAAGAAGGCCAATGAAGATGGGCAGAAGACAGAGGAGGCCACTGAAGATGGGCAGAAGACAAAGGAGGCCACTAAAGTTGGGCAGAAGACAAAGGAGGCCACTAAAGTTGGGCAGAAGACAAAGGAGGACAATGAAGATGGGCAGAAGACAGAGGAGGCAACTGAAGGTGGGCAGAAGACAGAGGAGGCCAATGAAGATGGGCAGAAGACAGAGGAGGCCACTGAAGGTGGGCAGAAGACAGAGGAGGACAATGAAGATGGGCAGAAGACAGAGGAGGCCAATGAAGATGGGCAGAAGACAGAGGAGGCCACTGAAGATGGGCAGAAGACAAAGGAGGCCAATGAAGATGGGCAGAAGACAGAGGAGGCCACTGAAGGTGGGCAGAAGACAGAGGAGGCCGATGAAGATGGGCAGAAGACAAAGAGGGCCAATGAAGATGGGCAGAAGACAAAGAGGGCCAATGAAGATGGGCAGAAGACAGAGGAGGCCACTGAAGATGGGCAGAAGACAAAGGAGGCCACTAAAGTTGGGCAGAAGACAAAGGAGGCCACTAAAGTTGGGCAGAAGACAAAGAGGGCCAAGGAAGATGGGCAGAAGGCAGAGGAGACCACTGAAGTTGGGCAGAAGACAGAGGAGGCCGAGGAAGATGGGCAGAAGACAGAGGAGGCCACTGAAGATGGGCAGAAGAAAAAAGAGGCCAATGAAGATGGGCAGAAGACAGAGGAGGACACTAAAATTGGGCAAAATACAAAGAGGGCCAATGAAGATGGGCAGAAGACAGAGGAGGCCACTGAAGATGGGCAGAAGACAAAGGAGGCCACTAAAGTTGGGCAGAATACAAAGGAGGCCACTAAAGTTGGGCAGAAGACAAAGAGGGCCAAGGAAGATGGGCAGAAGGCAGAGGAGGCCACTAAAGTTGGGCAGAGGACAAAGAGGGCGAATGAAGATGGGCAGAAGACAGAGGAGGACACTGAAGATGGGCAGAAGACAAAGGAGGCCACAAACGTTGGTCAGAAGACAAAGGAGGCCACTGAAGATGGGCAGAAGACAAAGGAGGCCACTAAAGTTGGGCAGAAGACAAAGAGAGCCAAGGAAGATGGGCAGAAGACAGAAGAGGCCACTGAAGGTGGGCAGAAGACAGAGGAGGCCAATGAAGATGGGCAGAAGACAAAGGAGGCCAATGAAGATGGGCAAAAGACAGAGGAGGCCACTAAATTTGGGCAGAGGACAAAGAGGGCCAAGGAAGATGGGCAGAAGGCAGAGGAGACCACTGAAGTTGGGCAGAAGACAAAGGAGGCAAATGAAGATGAGCAGAAGACAGAAGAGGCCACTGAAGGTGGGCAGAAGACAAAGGAGGCCACTAAAGTTGGGCAGAAGACAAAGAGGGCCAAGGAAGATGGGCAGAAGGCAGAGGAGACCACTGAAGTTGGGCAGAAGACAAAGGAGGCCAATGAAGATGAGCAGAAGACAGAAGAGGCCACTGAAGGTGGGCAGAAGACAGAGGAGGCCAATGAAGATGGGCAGAAGACAAAGGAGGGCAATGAAGATGGGCAAAAGACAGAGGAGGCCATTAAAGTTGGGCAGAGGACAAAGAGGGCGAATGAAGATGGGCAGAAGACAGAGGAGGCCACTGAAGATGGGCAGAAGACAAAGGAGGCCACTAACGTTGGGCAGAAGACAAAGGAGGCCAATGAAGATGGGCAGAAGGAGGCCAATGAAGATGGGCAGAAGACAAAGGAGGCCAATGAAGATGGGCAGAAGACAGAGGAGGCCACTGAAGATGGGCAGAAGAAAAAAGAGGCCAATGAAGATGGGCAGAAGACAGAGGAGGACACTAAAGTTGGGCAAAATACAAAGAGGGCCAATGAAGATGGGCAGAAGACAAAGGAGGCAACTAAAGTTGGGCAGAAGACAAAGAGGGCCAAGGAAGATGGGCAGAAGGCAGAGGAGGCCACTAAAGTTGGGCAGAAGACAAAGAGGGCCAAGGAAGATGGGCAGAAGTCAGAGGAGGCCACTGAAGATGGGCAGAAGACAAAGGAGGCCACTAAAGTTGGGCAGAAGACAAAGGAGGCCAATGAAGATTGGCAGAAGACAGAGGAGGTCACTGAAGGTGGGCAGAAGACAGAGGAGGCCACTAAATTTGGGCAGAGGACAAAGAGGGCCAAGGAAGATGGGCAGAAGGCAGAGGAGACCACTGAAGATGGGCAGAAGAGAAAGGAGGCAAATGAAGATGAGCAGAAGACAGAAGAGGCCACTGAAGGTGGGCAGAAGACAAAGGAGGCCACTAAAGTTGGGCAGAAGACAAAGAGGGCCAAGGAAGATGGGCAGAAGGCAGAGGAGAACACTGAAGTTGGGCAGAAGACAAAGGAGGCCAATGAAGATGAGCAGAAGACAGAAGAGGCCACTGAAGGTGGGCAGAAGACAGAGGAGGCCAATGAAGAAGGGCAGAAGACAAAGGAGGGCAATGAAGATGGGCAAAAGACAGAGGAGGCCATTAAAGTTGGGCAGAGGACAAAGAGGGCGAATGAAGATGGGCAGAAGACAGAGGAGGCCACTGAAGATGGGCAGAAGACAAAGGAGGCCACTAACGTTGGGCAGAAGACAAAGGAGGCCAATGAAGATGGGCAGAAGGAGGCCAATGAAGATGGGCAGAAGACAAAGGAGGCCAATGAAGATGGGCAGAAGACAGAGGAGGCCACTGAAGATGGGCAGAAGAAAAAAGAGGCCAATGAAGATGGGCAGAAGACAGAGGAGGACACTAAAGTTGGGCAAAATACAAAGAGGGCCAATGAAGATGGGCAGAAGACAGAGGAGGCCACTGAAGATGGGCAGAAGACAAAGGAGGCAACTAAAGTTGGGCAGAAGACAAAGAGGGCCAAGGAAGATGGGCAGAAGGCAGAGGAGGCCACTAAAGTTGGGCAGAAGACAAAGAGGGCCAAGGAAGATGGGCAGAAGGCAGAGGAGGCCACTGAAGGTGGGCAGAAGACAAAGAGGGCCAATGAAGATGGGCAGAAGGCAGAGGAGGCCACTGAAGATGGGCAGAAGACAAAGGAGGCCAATGAAGATGGGCAGAAGTCAGAGGAGGCCACTGAAGATGGGCAGAAGACAAAGGAGGCCACTAAAGTTGGGCAGAAGACAAAGGAGGCCAATGAAGATTGGCAGAAGACAGAGGAGGCCACTGAAGGTGGGCAGAAGACAGAGGAGGCCAATGAAGATGGGCAGAAGACAGAGGAGGCCACTGAAGGTGGGCAGAAGACAGAGGAGGCCGATGAAGATGGGCAGAAGACAAAGAGGGCCAATGAAGATTGGCAGAAGACAGAGGAGGCCACTGAAGGTGGGCAGAAGACAGAGGAGGCCAATGAAGGTGGGCAGAAGACAGAGCAAGCCACTGAAGATGGGCAGAAGACAAAGGAGACCACTCAAGTTGGTCAGAAGACAAAGAGGGCCAATGAAGATGGGCAGAAGACAAAGGAGGCCAATGAAGATGGGCAGAAGCCAGAGGAGGCCACTAAAGATGGGCAGAAGACAAAGAGGGCCAATGAAGATGGACAGAACACAAAGAAGGATAAATGAAGATGGGCAGAAAACAGAGGAGGCCACTAAAGTTGGGCAGAAGACAAAGAGGGCCAATAAAGATGGGCAGAAGGCAGTGGAGCCCACTGAAGTTGGGCAGAAGACAAAGGAGGCCAATGAAGATAATCAGAAGACAAAGGAGGCCAATGAAGATGGGCAGAAGACAGAGGAGGCCACTAAAGTTGGGCAGGAGACAAAGAGGGCCAATGAAGATAGGCAGAAGACAGAGGAGGCCACTGAAGGTGGGCAGAACGCAGAGGAGGCCACTGAAGGTGGGCAGAAGGCAGAGGAGGCCACTGAAGGTGGGCAGAAGACAGAGGAGGCCACTAAAGTTGGGCAGGAGACAGAGGGCCAATGAAGATAGGCAGAAGGCAGAGGAGGCCACTGAAGGTGGGCAGAAGGCAGAGGAGGCCACTGAAGGTGGGCAGAAGACAAAGGAGGCCAATGAAGATGGGCAGAAGACAAAGGAGGCCAATGAAGATGGGCAGAAGCCAGAGGAGGCCACTAAAGTTGGGCAGAAGACAAATAGGGCCAATGAAGATGGGCAGAAGACAGAGGAGGCCACTGAAGGTGGGCAGAAGACAGAGGAGGCCGATGAAGATGGGCAGAAGACAGAGGAGGCCACTGAAGATGGGCAGAAGAAAAAAGAGGCCAATGAAGATGGGCAGAAGACAGAGGAGGACACTGAAATTGGGCAAAATACAAAGAGGGCCAAGGAAGATGGGCAGAAGGCAGAGGAGGCCACTAAAGTTGGGCAGAGGACAAAGAGGGCGAATGAGGATGGGCAGAAGACAGAGGAGGACACTGAAGATGGGCAGAAGACAAAGGAGGCCACAAACGTTGGGCAGAAGACAAAGGAGGCCACTGAAGATGGGCAGAAGACAAAGGAGGCCACTAAAGTTGGGCAGAAGACAAAGAGGGCCAAGGAAGATGGGCAGAAGACAGAAGAGGCCACTGAAGGTGGGCAGAAGACAGAGGAGGCCAATGAAGATGGGCAGAAGACAAAGGAGGCCAATGAAGATGGGCAAAAGACAGAGGAGGCCACTAAATTTGGGCAGAGGACAAAGAGGGCCAAGGAAGATGGGCAGAAGGCAGAGGAGACCACTGAAGTTGGGCAGAAGACAAAGGAGGCAAATGAAGATGAGCAGAAGACAGAAGAGGCCACTGAAGGTGGGCAGAAGACAAAGGAGGCCATAAAGTTGGGCAGAAGACAAAGAGGGCCAAGGAAGATGGGCAGAAGGCAGAGGAGACCACTGAAGTTGGGCAGAAGACAAAGGAGGCCAATGAAGATGAGCAGAAGACAGAAGAGGCCACTGAAGGTGGGCAGAAGACAGAGGAGGCCAATGAAGATGAGCAGAAGACAAAGGAGGGCAATGAAGATGGGCAAAAGACAGAGGAGGCCATTAAAGTTGGGCAGAGGACAAAGAGGGCGAATGAAGATGGGCAGAAGACAGAGGAGGCCACTGAAGATGGGCAGAAGACAAAGGAGGCCACTAACGTTGGGCAGAAGACAAAGGAGGCCAATGAAGATGGGCAGAAGGAGGCCAATGAAGATGGGCAGAAGACAAAGGAGGCCAATGAAGATGGGCAGAAGACAGAGGAGGCCACTGAAGATGGGCAGAAGAAAAAAGAGGCCAATGAAGATGGGCAGAAGACAGAGGAGGACACTAAAGTTGGGCAAAATACAAAGAGGGCCAATGAAGATGGGCAGAAGACAGAGGAGGCCACTGAAGATGGGCAGAAGACAAAGGAGGCAACTACAGTTGGGCAGAAGACAAAGAGGGCCAAGGAAGATGGGCAGAAGGCAGAGGAGGCCACTGAAGGTGGGCAGAAGACAAAGAGGGCCAATGAAGATGGGCAGAAGGCAGAGGAGGCCACTGAAGGTGGGCAGAAGACAAAGGAGGCCAATGAAGATGGGCAGAAGTCAGAGGAGGCCACTGAAGATGGGCAGAAGACAAAGGAGGCCACTAAAGTTGGGCAGAAGACAAAGGAGGCCAATGAAGATTGGCAGAAGACAGAGGAGGCCACTGAAGGTGGGCAGAAGACAGAGGAGGCCAATGAAGATGGGCAGAAGACAGAGGAGGCCACTGAAGGTGGGCAGAAGACAGAGGAGGCCGATGAAGATGGGCAGAAGACAAAGAGGGCCAATGAAGATGGGCAGAAGACAGAGGAGGCCACTGAAGGTGGGCAGAAGACAGAGGAGGCCAATGAAGGTGGGCAGAAGACAGAGCAAGCCACTGAAGATGGGCAGAAGACAAAGGAGACCACTCAAGTTGGTCAGAAGACAAAGAGGGCCAATGAAGATGGGCAGAAGACAGAGGAGGCCACTGAAGATGGGCAGAAGGCAGAGGAGGCCACTAAAGTTGGGCAGAAGACAAAGAGGGCCAATGAAGATGGACAGAACACAAAGAAGGCCAATGAAGATGGGCAGAAAACAGAGGAGGCCACTAAAGTTGGGCAGAAGACAAAGAGGGCCAATAAAGATGGGCAGAAGGCAGTGGAGCCCACTGAAGTTGGGCAGAAGACAAAGGAGGCCAATGAAGATAATCAGAAGACAAAGGAGGCCAATGAAGATGGGCAGAAGACAGAGGAGGCCACTAAAGTTGGGCAGGAGACAAAGGAGGCCAATGAAGATTGGCAGAAGACAGAGGAGGCCACTGAAGGTGGGCAGAAGACAGAGGACGCCAATGAAGATGGGCAGAAGACAGAGGAGGCCACTAAAGTTGGGCAGAAGACAAAGAGGGCCAATGAAGATGGACAGAACACAAAGAAGGCCACTGAAGGTGGGCAGAAGAAAGAGGAGGCCGATGAAGATGGGCAGAAGACAAAGAGGGCCAATGAAGATGGGCAGACGACAGAGGAGGCCACTGAAGGTGGGCAGAAGACAGAGGAGGCCACTGAAGGTGGGCAGAAGGCAGAGGAGGCCACTGAAGGTGGGCAGAAGACAGAGGAGGCCACTAAAGGTGGGCAGGAGACAGAGGGCCAATGAAGATAGGCAGAAGGCAGAGGAGGCCACTGAAGGTGGGCAGAAGGCAGAGGAGGCCACTGAAGGTGGACAGAAGACAAAGGAGGCCAATGAAGATGGGCAGAAGACAAAGGAGGCCAATGAAGATGGGCAGAAGCCAGAGGAGGCCACTAAAGTTGGGCAGAAGACAAATAGGGCCAATGAAGATGGGCAGAAGACAGAGGAGGCCACTGAAGGTGGGCAGAAGACAGAGGAGGCCGATGAAGATGGGCAGAAGACAGAGGAGGCCACTGAAGATGGGCAGAAGAAAAAAGAGGCCAATGAAGATGGGCAGAAGACAGAGGAGGACACTAAAGTTGGGGAAAATACAAAGAGGGCCAATGAAGATGGGCAGAAGACAGAGGAGGCCACTGAAGGTGGGCAGAAGGCAGAGGAGGCCACTAAAGTTGGGCAGAAGACAAAGAGGGCCAAGGAAGATGGGCAGAAGGCAGAGGAGGCCACTGAAGGTGGGCAGAAGACAAAGAGGGCCAATGAAGATGGGCAGAAGGCAGAGGAGGCCACTAAAGATGGGCAGAAGACAAAGGAGGCCAATGAACATGGGCAGAAAACAGAGGAGGCCACTAAAGTTGGGCAGAAGACAAAGAGGGCCAATAAAGATGGGCAGAAGGCAGTGGAGCCCACTGAATTTGGGCAGAAGACAAAGGAGGCCAATGAAGATAATCAGAAGACAAAGGAGGCCAATGAAGATGGGCAAAAGACAGAGGAGGCCACTAAAGTTGGGCAGAGGACAAAGAGGGCGAATGAAGATGGGCAGAAGACAGAGGAGGCCACTGAAGATGGGCAGAAGACAAAGGAGGCCACAAACGTTGGGCAGAAGACAGAGGAGGCCACTAAAGTTGGGCAGGAGACAAACAGGGCCAATGAAGATAGGCAGAAGACAGAGGAGGCCACTGAATGTGGGCAGAAGGCAGAGGAGGCCACTGAGGGTGGGCAGAAGGCAGAGGAGGCCACTGAAGGTGGGCAGAAGACAGAGGAGGCCACTGAAGTTGGGCAGAAGACAAAGGAGGCCAATGAAGATAATCAGAAGACAAAGGAGGCCAATGAAGATGGGCAGAAGACAGAGGAGGCCACTAAAGTTGGGCAGGAGACAAAGAGGGCCAATGAAGATAGGCAGAAGACAGAGGAGGCCACTGAAGGTGGGCAGAAGGCAGAGGAGGCCACTGAAGGTGGGCAGAAGGCAGAGGAGGCCACTGAAGGTGGGCAGAAGACAGAGGAGGCCACTAAAGTTGGGCAGGAGACAGAGGGCCGATGAAGATAGGCAGAAGGCAGAGGAGGCCACTGAAGGTGGGCAGAAGGCAGAGGAGGCCACTGAAGGTGGGCAGAAGACAAAGGAGGCCAATGAAGATGGGCAGAAGACAAAGGAGGCCAATGAAGATGGGCAGAAGCCAGAGGAGGCCACTAAAGTTGGGCAGAAGACAAATAGGGCCAATGAAGATGGGCAGAAGACAGAGGAGGCCACTGAAGTTGGGCAGAAGCCAGAGGAGGCCACTAAAGTTGGGCAGAAGACAAATAGGGCCAAGGAAGATGGGCAGAAGGCAGAGGAGACCACTGAAGTTGGGCAGAAGACAAAGGAGGCAAATGAAGATGAGCAGAAGACAGAAGAGGCCACTGAAGGTGGGCAGAAGACAAAGGAGGCCACTAAAGTTGGGCAGAAGACAAAGAGGGCCAAGGAAGATGGGCAGAAGGCAGAGGAGACCACTGAAGTTGGGCAGAAGACAAAGGAGGCCAATGAAGATGAGCAGAAGACAGAAGAGGCCACTGAAGATGGGTGTCATGCCCCACTCCACTCCATAATTAGGAAAGAAAACCAAGAGACTCCATGGGTTAGAAAGTTGGGCAGAAGACAAAGGAGGCCAATGAAGATGAGCAGAAGACAGAAGAGGCCACTGAAGGTGGGCAGAAGACAGAGCAGTCCTATGAAGATGGGCAGAAGACAAAGGAGGCCAATGAAGATGGGCAAAAGACAGAGGAGGCCACTAAAGTTGGGCAGAGGACAAAGAGGGCGAATGAAGATGGGCAGAAGACAGAGGAGGCCACTGAAGATGGGCAGAAGACAAAGGAGGCCACAAACGTTGGGCAGAAGACAAAGGAGGCCAATGAAGATGGGCAGAAGACAGAGGGGGCCACTGAAGATGGGCAGAAGACAAAGGAGGCCACTAAAGTTGGGCAGAAGACAAAGAGGGCCAAGGAAGATGGGCAGAAGACAGAAGAGGCCACTGAAGGTGGGCAGAAGACAGAGGAGGCCAATGAAGATGGGCAGAAGACAAAGGAGGCCAATGAAGATGGGCAAAAGACAGAGGAGGCCACTAAATTTGGGCAGAGGACAAAGAGGGCCAAGGAAGATGGGCAGAAGGCAGAGGAGGCCACTAAAGTTGGGCAAAATACAAAGAGGGCCAATGAAGATGGGCAGAAGACAGAGGAGGCCACTGAAGATGGGCAGAAGACAAAGGAGGCAACTAAAGTTGGGCAGAAGACAAAGAGGGCCCAGGAAGATGGGCAGAAATCAGAGGAGGCCACTAAAGTTGGGCAGAAGACAAAGAGGGCCAAGGAAGATGGGCAGAAGGCAGAGGTGGCCACTGAAGGTGGGCAGAAGACAAAGTGGGCCAATGAAGATGGGCAGAAGGCAGAGGAGGCCACTGAAGATGGGCAAAAGACAAAGGGGGCCACTAAAGTTGGGCAGAAGACAAAGGAGGCCAATGAAGATTGGCAGAAGACAGAGGAGGCCACTGAAGGTGGGCAGAAGACAGAGGAGGCCAATGAAGATGGGCAGAAGACAGAGGAGGCCACTGAACGTGGGCAGAAGACAGAGGAGGCCGATGAAGATGGGCAGAAGACAAAGAGGGCCAGTGAAGATGGGCAGAAGACAGAGGAGGCCACTGAAGGTGGGCAGAAGACAGAGGAGGCCAATGAAGGTGGGCAGAAGGCAGAGGAGGCCACTGAAGGTGGGCAGAAGACAGAGGAGGCCAATGAAGATGGGCAGAAGACAGTGGAGGCCACTGAAGGTCAGCAGAAGGCACAGGAGGCCACTGAAGTTGGGCAGAAGACAGAGGAGGCCACTGAATGTGGGCAGAAGGCAGAGGAGGCCACTGAAGGTGGGCAGAAGGCAGAGGAGGCCACTGAAGATGGGCAGAAGACAAAGGAGGCCAGTGAAGATGGGCAGAAGACAGAGGAGTTCACTGAAGATGGGCAGAAGACAAAGGAGGCCACTAAAGTTGGGCAGAAGACAAAGAGGGCCAATGAAGATGGGCAGAAGCCAGAGGAGGCCACTAAAGTTGGGCAGAAGACAAATAGGGCCAATGAAGATGGGCAGAAGACAGAGGAGGCCACTGAAGGTGGGCAGAAGACAGAGGAGGCCGATGAAGATGGGCAGAAGAAAAAAGAGGCCAATGAAGATGGGCAGAAGACAGAGGAGGACACTAAAGTTGGGCAAAATACAAAGAGGGCCAATGAAGATGGGCAGAAGACAGAGGAGGCCACTGAAGATGGGCAGAAGAGAGAGGAGGCCAATGAAGGTGGGCAGAAGGCAGAGGAGGCCACTGAAGGTGGGCAGAAGACAGAGGAGGCCAATGAAGATGGGCAGAAGACAGTGGAGGCCACTAAAGTTGGGCAGGAGACAGAGGGCCAATGAAGATAGGCAGAAGGCAGAGGAGGCCACTGAAGGTGGGCAGAAGGCAGTGGAGCCCACTGAAGTTGGGCAGAAGACAAAGGAGGCCAATGAAGATAATCAGAAGACAAAGGAGGCCAATGAAGATGGGCAGAAGACAGAGGAGGCCACTAAAGTTGGGCAGGAGACAAAGAGGGCCAATGAAGATAGGCAGAAGACAGAGGAGGCCACTGAAGGTGGGCAGAAGGCAGAGGAGGCCACTGAAGGTGGGCAGAAGGCAGAGGAGGCCACTGAAGATGGGCAGAAGAGAGAGGAGGCCAATGAAGGTGGGCAGAAGGCAGAGGAGGCCACTGAAGGTGGGCAGAAGACAGAGGAGGCCAATGAAGATGGGCAGAAGACAGTGGAGGCCACTAAAGTTGGGCAGGAGACAGAGGGCCAATGAAGATAGGCAGAAGGCAGAGGGGGCCACTGAAGGTGGGCAGAAGACAAAGGAGGCCAATGAAGATGGGCAGAAGACAAAGGAGGCCAATGAAGATGGGCAGAAGCCAGAGGAGGCCACTAAAGTTGGGCAGAAGACAAATAAGGCCAATGAAGATGGGCAGAAGACAGAGGAGGCCACTGAAGGTGGGCAGAAGACAGAGGAGGCCGATGAAGATGGGCAGAAGACAGAGGAGGCCACTGAAGATGGGTGTCATGCCCCACTCCACTCCATAATTAGGAAAGAAAACCAAGAGACTCCATGGGTTAGAAATCCAATGTACTTTTACTAATTATAAATGGTAAGCGAGCAGTAGTGAAGCAAAATCTGAATAATATGGCGCGAAAGCAATTGATATATAGCAAAGCCCGTTCCCCCCCCTTAGGATCAAAGCTCCAGTCCAATCATAAGTCCTTCAAATGTCAGGTGTGAGATAACTTCAAAAAGACAGGCCAAGATGGAATGTGAAGGCCGTTGATGTAGGCGGGAAACACGTACGCATGCGTAAATCCCAACGACTGGTACATCCTAGAACATTCTTTCAGCAGTCCTCCAGCACATCAATTAAACCCTCCCACATACACGCCCCCCCCTTCCCGTTTCATGGCAGCTGAAGCAGCAGCAAAGCAGAAGCTGACATCCGGCCGTCCCCCGGAAAAAAGGCTGTCAGGCCTGGAAGAAAAAACAAACAAAACAGACAAACAACAAACAAGCAAGAGAGGGAAAGGAGAAAAGTCAAGGCTTGTCTGGATAAGCAGCATAAAATTTCTGGAGTAAGCGGGGGGCACGAACGTGGGACTTATCAACCCATTCCGTGTGGGAGGGGGGAAAATGTTTCCAAGCCACAAGGTATTGGATGCGATTACGGTGCCTGCGGGAATCCAGAATGTCCCGGACCTCAAAATGATGTTCACCATCAACAAGCAACGGAGCAGGCGGAGGGTCATCTGCGGGCCGTAGGTCAGACACCCGAACTGGCTTGATGAGGTTGATATGGAAAACCGGATGGATCCGGTTCAGATGTTTGGGCAATTGCAAACGAACAGAAACAGGATTGATAACTTTCACAATTGGGAAAGGGCCAACATACTTGGGACCCAATTTCTTAGACTTTTGTGTAGTATGCAAGAATTTAGTGGATAAATACACTAAATCTCCAACGTGGTACTCATAAGGCTGGGAGCGTTTCTTATCAGCCTGCTTCTTATGAGCCTTGTGGGCAGCGTCCAAGGTGGAAAGAGTGAGGGGCCAAAGGCGACTAAGACGTTCACTCCAGTCTGCAACGGAAGGAACTTGAGGCTGGGCCGTAGGCAGCTCAGGAATAGGAACAAAATCCTGGCCGTAAACGACCCGGAAAGGGGTGAAACCCGTGCTGGAGTGAACCGAATTGTTATAGGCCACTTCAGCGTGTGGTAACAAGTCCACCCAATCGTCCTGTTGATAATTGATGAAACAACGTAAATATTGTTCAAGGACGGAATTAGTACGTTCACAGCCGCCATTAGTCTGAGGATGGTAGGCGGAGCTAAGGCCCTGGGCGGAGCCAATACGTGTGAGGAACTCCTTCCAAAATTTAGATGTGAATTGGACCCCACGATCGGAGATAATACGGTCGGGAACCCCATGCAAGCGGTATATGTGGGAAAGGAATAGCTTAGCCAACGCCTTGGCGGAAGGAATCTTGTGGCAAGGCACGAAATGAACTTGCTTGGAGAACAAATCAGTAACCACCCAGATGACCGTGTGCCCTTGGCTCTCGGGGAGCTCCACAATAAAGTCCATAGAAATGTCCTTCCACGGGGCAACCGGGCGGGCGACGGACTGCAGAAGCCCGTGTGGTTTCCCCGGCGGCTTTTTGGCGGTAGCGCAAACTGGGCAACTGGACACATAAAGTTCAATGTCCTTTTTTAAAGAGGGCCACCAGAATTGTCTCTTCACGAGGTGCAAAGTTTTTACGAACCCAAAATGACCTGCCATCCTGGAGTCATGAGCGCGACGGAGGACCACAAGCCGTAGGGAAGCGGGGATGTATAATTTAGCACCAATCCACGGTAGATCGTCCCTCATGGTGCACTCGTCCCGATGGTTCAGGAACCAGTCGTCTTGAGGAAGAGCCGCTTTGAGGTCAGAAAGCAGATCGTGAGGCACGTCCTTTTGAGCCTTGGTCTGTTGACGTGTGAGCACCGGAGCTGCCAAGAGCGGTTGGACGATACTCAGTTTGGAACAATTATACTGAGGCAACCGGGACAAAGCATCGGCCATGAAGTTCTTTCCGCCCGGGATATACTTTAGAGTGAAATTGAAACGGTTAAAATACTGGGCCCAACGCATCTGCTTTGGGGAGAGACGGCGAGGTGTGCGCAACGCTTCCAAATTCTTGTGGTCAGTCCACACCTCAAAAGGGTGTTTAGAGCCTTCAAGGAAATGGCGCCAAGTAGCGAGGGCCCAACGGACTGCAAAAGCCTCTTTCTCCCAGACTGCCCAGCGCCGTTCCGTGTCAGTGAGTTTACGTGAGGTGTACGCGCAAGGCTGTAAGTTACCTTGGTCATTGGCTTGTAGCAGGACTGCCCCAACGGCGACATCACTGGCATCAGCCTGGACAACGAACGGCTGGTTGAGATCAGGATGTTTAAGAACTGGTTCAGCGGCAAAAAGGCGTTTAAGCTTTTCGAATGCCGCCTGGCATTCCATGGTCCAGTCCAAAGGCTTATTGGGTTTAGGCTTCGGTTCGCCTTTAGTTTTGAGCAAATTAGTAATAGGGAGAGCAATGTCGGCAAAAGAGGGAATAAATTGACGGTAGAAATTAGCGAAACCCAAAAATTTTTGCAATTGTTTACGAGTTTTGGGAGCGTCCCATTCAGTAACCGCCTTTACTTTCTCAGGGTCCATTTCAACGCCATGAGGGGAGATACGGTAGCCCAGATAGTCAATAGTAGTTTGGTGAAACTCACACTTAGACAATTTGGCATACAGGTTGGCGGCACGGAGTTTTTTCAAAACAGTGCGCACCAAATTGACGTGGTGGTCGTAAGAGCGGGTATAAATGAGGATATCGTCCAGATATACGATAACGCCCTTATAGAGATGATCGTGCAGGATCTCATTAATAAATTGCATGAATACAGCAGGAGCCCCCTGTAGGCCAAAAGGCATAACCCGGAACTGGAAACAACCAAGAGGGCAGTTGAAAGCGGTCTTCCATTCGTCTCCTTCCTTAATGCGAACCCTATAGTAAGCTTCGCGCAGGTCCAATTTTGTGAAGATGCGGCCCTTCCCCAATTGCGCCAACAAGTCCTTCATCAAGGGTAGTGGGTAGAGGTTCTGAGTACAGATGGCGTTAAGGTTTCTAAAGTCACAACATAAACGAAGAGACCCATCTTTCTTCTCACGAAACAGCACAGGGGCCGCCACCTTGGGTCGGGCCGGTTCAATGAAGCCACGCTTCAAATTCTTGTCAATGAAAGAACGCATCTCCTCCATTTCCCTGGGTGACATGGAGTAAATGCGGGGTTTAGGGAGTTTGACCCCGGGCAAAATGTCAATGGAGCAATCAGTAGGTCTGTGGGGGGGCAGAATGTCCGAAGATTGCTCGCTGAAGACTTCCTTAAGATCCAAATATTCTTTTGGAATTTTCTCCTCTCCTGCAATCCTCTCCTGCCCCCTAGCGGCTACTTCAGGAACGTTAGTGACGCCAGGTTGGTTTGGAGAGCCCTCCCCCACTGGAGGCACTTTGGAGCGAATACGCAAGCGACCTGTCCGCCAATTTATGTGAGGGTTCCATTTCCGGAGCCACGGGATGCCCAAAATAAGTGGTCTGTCCATGCCAGGTGCGACCACAAAAGAGATTAATTCAGTGTGGGTACCCATTTTCATTTCTAAAGGCTCAGTAAAAAAATGGGCGGGCCCTCCCCCCGCAATCGATCCGTCTATCTGGCAAAAAACAATAGGGGTTTTCAAAGTGCGCAATTTGAGGCCTAATTTCTCAACCATGGCTGGGTTGATCATGGATCGGGAACAGCCGGAATCCAGTAATGCTAGGAGGGTGGCAGGTGTTCCCTCAGGAGGAACTTTTAATTCAATAGGGAGGAGAAGGGGCCCCTTGTTTGAACTCACCCAGTGAGGTGATGTGTCGTCATCAGAGTCATCAGAGTCATCAGAAGAAGAGGAGTTAGCATCCGCGTCATCCTTCAATGGCTGGGCAAGAGGAGGGGGGTTGGTTTCTCCAGCGAAAGCCGTTTCCTTCTTTTTCTTTTCAGAGCCTCTTGCAGGTTTCTCCTCACGTCCGGGAGGGGGTTGGGCAGAGAGGGGTAATTTCGCCCGACAGAGGGGGGCGGTATGCCCAAGCTTGCCACAGCGAAAACATGTTAAAGATCTGGAGGAGTCAGAAGGGGGCCCTCTCGCGTCTCCTCGGCGTTTGGAAAGCAATTGAGCAGTAGGAGGGGGGAGGGACTTGGCAGCCCTTTCTTTCCGCTTCCTTCTTTCTTCCGTGGCATAACGCAGACGAATTAAGTCAAGCTCAGCATCAGCAGCATGCTCAAACCAAGTGATTAAACGTCTCGGCAGGTTACGATTGACACATTGTTGATAAATGTCAGCGTTCAAGCCTTCAGCAAATCTGTCCAGAAGCGCATCCTCCCCCCAGCCTCTCATGTACTGAGAAAGACACTGAAATTCCTGGATGTATTCGGCGACAGGTCTGTCGTCTTGGTCAAAGGTTAAAAATTTCAACTTGTTCCGCTTCTCAGTTAATGGGTCATCAAAACGTTGGCGGAAAGCATCCATGAAACGGTTGAAATTCCCCAAGAGGGGCGAGCCAGACATATGCAAAGCAGTCGACCACGTGGCCGCTTCACCGTCCAAAGACAAAAGAACCATTCTGACCCTTAAGGTGTCAGATTCAAAGTCCCGGCCATAAATTTCCATGTAGTTAAATACCTGCATAAGAAAGGAGGGGAGGCTAGCAGAAGCCCCATTAAAACGCACAGGCAAGGGAGGGATTTTTGCCATCCGATGTCTTCTGGGGGGAGGCTGGGGGGGAGGTCCTCTTTGATCAGCAAAACCTCCAGCCGCAGGGGGAGAGACGGGCCGAGGGGGGGGTGGGGGAGAATCCTGGCGTGGGTAACGTTGCCAATTTCTCCAGTCTCTTTCCTCCTCCCCCCGTCTCTCTTCCAAAAATGTTTGACCCCAATAATCAGGTAACTCACTCCGTTGGAGTTTTCTCATGGGCCCCTGGCGCTGATAGCCTCTCCATTCTCCTTCATCGCCCCCTCTTCTTTCCCCACAGTACCTTTGGCTCCAATAGTCAGGGAAATCACTCGCCTGAGGTTTTCTCACGGCCCCTGGCTCCAGCGAAGTTTGTTGAGGTGGTCTTTGGGTGAGTCCAGCATTCCAGCTTGTCTCTATTTCTCTTTGCCCCACTGAAGTTGACCAACGGGGTAGGGGGGAAGGTTCAGGCTGACTGGAAATTTGCAGTTGAAATAAATCTTCGTGCAAAGGTCGGTCAGACGGGCTGGGCTGGTGTAAAGAAAGGTCGGGAGGTCCCAGTTCACTGGAATCCGTCCCTCCAACGGCGCCTTCCCCCTCTCTGGTCGGAGAAGACATTATTTCCCTTCTCGGTAGACGTAAATCTCCTGGAAAGGGATATTTTCAGATTTTGCTTCTTGTCATGCCCCACTCCACTCCATAATTAGGAAAGAAAACCAAGAGACTCCATGGGTTAGAAATCCAATGTACTTTTACTAATTATAAATGGTAAGCGAGCAGTAGTGAAGCAAAATCTGAATAATATGGCGCGAAAGCAATTGATATATAGCAAAGCCCGTTCCCCCCCCTTAGGATCAAAGCTCCAGTCCAATCATAAGTCCTTCAAATGTCAGGTGTGAGATAACTTCAAAAAGACAGGCCAAGATGGAATGTGAAGGCCGTTGATGTAGGCGGGAAACACGTACGCATGCGTAAATCCCAACGACTGGTACATCCTAGAACATTCTTTCAGCAGTCCTCCAGCACATCAATTAAACCCTCCCACATACACGCCCCCCCCTTCCCGTTTCATGGCAGCTGAAGCAGCAGCAAAGCAGAAGCTGACATCGGGCAGAAGAAAAAAGAGGCCAATGAAGATGGGCAGAAGACAGAGGAGGACACTAAAGTTGGGCAAAATACAAAGAGGGCCAATGAAGATGGGCAGAAGACAGCGGAGGCCACTGAAGATGGGCAGAAGACAAAGGAGGCCACTAAAGTTGGGCAGAAGACAAAGGAGGCCACTAAAGTTGGGCAGAAGACAAAGAGGGCCAAGGAAGATGGGCAGAAGGCAGAGGAGACCACTGAAGTTGGGCAGAAGACAAAGGAGGCCAATGAAGATGAGCAGAAGACAGAAGAGGCCACTGAAGGTGGGCAGAAGACAGAGCAGTCCTATGAAGATGGGCAGAAGACAAAGGAGGCCAATGAAGATGGGCAAAAGACAGAGGAGGCCACTAAAGTTGGGCAGAGGACAAAGAGGGCGAATGAAGATGGGCAGAAGACAGAGGAGGCCACTGAAGATGGGCAGAAGACAAAGGAGGCCACAAACGTTGGGCAGAAGACAAAGGAGGCCAATGAAGATGGGCAGAAGACAGAGGAGGCCACTGAAGATGGGCAGAAGACAAAGGAGGCCACTAAAGTTGGGCAGAAGACAAAGAGGGCCAAGGAAGATGGGCAGAAGACAGAAGAGGCCACTGAAGGTGGGCAGAAGACAGAGGAGGCCAATGAAGATGGGCAGAAGACAAAGGAGGCCAATGAAGATGGGCAAAAGACAGAGGAGGCCACTAAATTTGGGCAGAGGACAAAGAGGGCCAAGGAAGATGGGCAGAAGGCAGAGGAGGCCACTAAAGTTGGGCAAAATACAAAGAGGGCCAATGAAGATGGGCAGAAGACAGAGGAGGCCACTGAAGATGGGCAGAAGACAAAGGAGGCAACTAAAGTTGGGCAGAAGACAAAGAGGGCCCAGGAAGATGGGCAGAAATCAGAGGAGGCCACTAAAGTTGGGCAGAAGACAAAGAGGGCCAAGGAAGATGGGCAGAAGGCAGAGGTGGCCACTGAAGGTGGGCAGAAGACAAAGAGGGCCAATGAAGATGGGCAGAAGGCAGAGGAGGCCACTGAAGATGGGCAGAAGACAAAGGAGGCCACTAAAGTTGGGCAGAAGACAAAGGAGGCCAATGAAGATTGGCAGAAGACAGAGGAGGCCACTGAAGGTGGGCAGAAGACAGAGGAGGCCAATGAAGATGGGCAGAAGACAGAGGAGGCCACTGAACGTGGGCAGAAGACAGAGGAGGCCGATGAAGATGGGCAGAAGACAAAGAGGGCCAGTGAAGATGGGCAGAAGACAGAGGAGGCCACTGAAGGTGGGCAGAAGACAGAGGAGGCCAATGAAGGTGGGCAGAAGGCAGAGGAGGCCACTGAAGGTGGGCAGAAGACAGAGGAGGCCAATGAAGATGGGCAGAAGACAGTGGAGGCCACTGAAGGTCAGCAGAAGGCACAGGAGGCCACTGAAGTTGGGCAGAAGACAGAGGAGGCCACTGAAGGTGGGCAGAAGGCAGAGGAGGCCACTGAAGGTGGGCAGAAGGCAGAGGAGGCCACTGAAGATGGGCAGAAGACAAAGGAGGCCAGTGAAGATGGGCAGAAGACAGAGGAGTTCACTGAAGATGGGCAGAAGACAAAGGAGGCCACTTATGTTGGGCAGAAGACAAAGAGGGCCAATGAAGATGGGCAGAAGACAGAGGAGGCCACTAATGTTGGGCAGAAGACAAAGAGGGCCAATGAAGATGGGCAGAAGACAGAGGAGGCCACTGAAGATGGGCAGAAGACAAAGGAGGCCACTAAAGTTGGGCAGAAGACAAAGGGGGCCAATGAAGATGGGCAGAAGGCAGAGGAGGCCATTGAAGTTGGGCAGAAGACAGAGGAGGCCTATGAAGATGGGCAGAAGACAGAGGAGGCCACTGAAGATGGGCAGAAGACAGAGGAGGCCACTGAAGGTGGGCAAAAGACAAAGGAGGCCACTAAAGTTGGGCAAAAGACAAAGAGGGCCAATGAAGATGGGCAGAAGGCAGAGGAGGCCACTGAAGGTGGGCAGAAGGCAGAGGAGGCCACTGAAGGTGGGCAGAAGACAAAGAGGGCCAATGAAGATGGGCAGAAGGCAGAGGAGGCCACTGAAGTTGGGCAGAAGACAGAGGAAGCCACTGAAGAGGCTGCATTCTGATACTCCTTTTTCCATCCTTCTGCAGCCTCCTTGGTTGCCTCCACCTTGGAAGATCCTTCCTTTGGGATGGATTGGAGAATTCTTTCTGTTTGCTCAGCCCTGGGGCAGGTTTGGTTTACCTGTTTTTGACTTGGCCCAACCTGTGCCTATTGTGGAGTCCATGCAATGACTCCAGGCCTGCGGGCACTTGTTCTGGGAGGTGAGGTCCACCCATCTTAAAGCTTCCCAGTTGAGAATCCTTGTTCTGGAGGAACGTCCCTCCCTGGAAGTTGGAAGCCAGAGGAGCTGCAGGTGGAGAAGAGAGGACTAACACACAAAGTACCACACAACACCACACAACACTTTGGCCTCCTCATTGCTCTCTATGGGCCAGAATAGCCACTCTGTCCAGGAGTTAGATTATTTCAATATCTTCCAAGTGGAAAGTAATTGGGAAAACCTGAGCATCTTTCCTCTTAATGAATAAGAGCAGATCAAGGGAGAAAAGGGGGGGGGGTCGTTATGTTTTTTTTCTGCATGACACAACACAAAACAATTTGTGCCTTTTCTTAAATAATTTCTTTCCAGCTTGTTTTCTTTTTTTAATGTCATTTTGGAGCCTTCCTCCATGGTTGGTTGCTATGGGGAAAATCTCTCTTTTCCCACAATGCCTCCAATTTATCATTCACATTACCCTTATGGCACCTCTAGGTTCTCCCCAAATCTTTTCATCTGAACAAGTCACCCCAAAACTCTGTATCTGAATAATAAGGGAGCAGAAGGTGAGGTGGGGTTATATCCCCAAGTAAGAAAAATCAGGATAATAGTAACATCTGTTTTGCAGCTCTTGTCTGTTCCTTGCACTGTTAGTTGATTAACATGAAAACGTGTCTCTTTTAGTAATTGTACACAGCTTGACATATTGAGCTCTAATAAATGAGCCAAATATATTATATAATTGGTGACCTAGATTGAATTGGAAATAGAACCTAGCATAATTGGTTGTAGACGTAATAATAATTGGCAGTTTCAAACCAGGTATGAAAAATGTAGCCCTCAAAAACCTTCTGTGAATTCTAGGGATCACCTTTGTAAAAGTATCTGTTTATGAAAACCTCCACCTTAAAACACTTCCCAGGCAGAATTGGTGATGGGGAAGATTTTGGTCACGTTCCGAATAGCTCAAGATACTGACGTGCTATTACAAATTCAATCTGAAGCAATCCAAGTTATGAACTGCCTCTCAGTCTATTTTATTTTGCTATGTCAACATATGGTTCTGTTTGAAGATTTAAACATGATTGTTCATTTATTGACCGAAACCTTCCAAGCTATGCTTTAAATGGGGGAAAAGATTATTCTTGTCAGTGATGAATGGTTTCCGGGATGGTGTGAGGATGTATGACCACACTTAAAAATATAGATAGAAAAGAGAATGATAATACAGCCGTCTGTTGAAAGGCTTTATTATGTATTGGAACAGAAGGATAAAATGTGCAGTCTGCCCCTTTTCTATTGTCAAGGCAAGCAGAGAAAGTATAAATAAAAGTCCCGCTTAGTTATGGAAAGCACTGCTGTAAGACCATTTGTATGATTTTATTAACAATGAATATTGATTCTTTTCCCTTTCTTTTTATGTGGCTGGATTGGAATTGGAATGCATATCTATGTTACCATATTTTTGGACTACAAGACACACCATGATTTTGAAGAAGTAATTTTTTTAAACAAATGTTTTTGCACTCTGCAGGCCTCCCAAATACTCTGCATGCCTCGTTTTTGGCAAAGGGGGGGAGGGCATGCAGAGCTTTGGGAGGCTCTTAGAGTGCTCTTGGGGGCTGGGGGGGGGGAATGAGCAAAAAAACCAGCCCATTTTTTTGCAAAAATGGGCCGTTTTTTGAAAAAAAAGAGGGGGGATGCAGAGGCTTTGGGAGGCTTGCAGAGTGCTTCTGGGGATTGGGGGGGCAAAAACAGCCCATATTTTGATCTTTTTGTGCCCTCCCCAGCCCCCAGGAGCAGTTTGTAAGCTCCCAAACCCTCTGCACATCCATGTTTGTGAATGGAGCAGGGTTTCAATAAAAAAATGTGTATTCAGTGTATAAGACACACCCAGATTTTTACCCTCTTTTTTGAGGGAAAAAGATGCATCTTATACTCCAAAAAAATACGGTAACTATATTGTTGACAGGGTTCCAAATAACACCCCTAACGAAAGAAGACTCCGAGGCTTGAGTTTCCTCAAAGTTCCATTTTATTAGAGATGTCCTATTGGCACATCTGGGAAAATCCAAATCTGAAAGCTTCCCCAACTAAATGCAAGTCCAAGTCCATGCCCAGCACCCACATGCTCATCACATGGCTCAATCAGGCACTGTGCCAACAGGAAATGCCTCCCAGTCATGCCACTCAAGATGCAGTTGTCCTTGACTCTCTGAGAAAGGAATGTTATTTTGACTATGTAGCTCCCATACTCCATACAATCCCTCTTACCATTTTCCCACAGCAGAAATTGTGGCAGGCCCAACACAAAAGATGGCTTCCAGGCCTGAAAACTGTAATATTCCCCCACACACATACCCTACTTGTCTTCCAGAAATTCATGGCACAGTAGCATCTGTAAAGTGGTGGCGCAGTGGTTAGAGTGCAATACTGCAGGCTACTTCTGCTGACTGCCAGCTGACTGCAATTTGGCAGATCAAAGCAGGCTCAAGGTTAACTCAGCCTTCCATCCTTCTGAGGTGGGTAAAATGAGGATCCAGATTGTTGGGGGA
The DNA here is from genome assembly GCF_009769535.1 of Thamnophis elegans. Taxonomy (NCBI): domain Eukaryota; kingdom Metazoa; phylum Chordata; class Lepidosauria; order Squamata; family Natricidae; genus Thamnophis; species Thamnophis elegans. The sequence continues at coordinate 15,312,381 of NC_045553.1, read as the reverse complement.
AAGACGCTCACTCTATAAAACTGTTTAGAGAGGGCAGTAAAGCACTGTAAAGTGGTATATAAGTCTAAGGGCTATTGGTATTGCCCTTCTGTTAGATATTCCCCCCCCAATGACAGACTGAAAGAGGTTTCCACTAAGGTCCTCTGTTCCGGTGGGAACAGAGGTTGAATCTCATTGGTTGAGAGGTCTGACCGATCCCTTTAAAAGGGGATATTGTCCGACCATTCTTCAGCCGGATGTTTACTTGACTTGCAATAAAGAGCTGTTGTTTACTGAAGCCTTTTGTGCCTCCTTTACCCAATCTAACACTGGCGACAATGACGGAATGGGAAAGCAACTAGGCAAACAAAGAGAGTGAAACCTTGCAAGTACATCCAGCCCAGAGCATCCCATGAGGCATCGAGCTAGCCATTGCTGAACAATCAGAGAGAACCAGAATGGCTATGCACACCCCACCAACTCCGTACAGTCCAGCTACAGAACACTGGGAATTGTACATGCTACGATTCGAGTGTTTCCTGGAAGCGAATGATCTCACGGGCGTTCCAGAAACCCGGAAAAAGAACTTGTTCCTAGGGTACTGCGGCCGCGAAGTATTCAAAATGGTGAAAAACCTTTCAGAACCGATCCCTCTACAAGCAGTATTCTGGTCTGCACTACAACAAACGCTGAAGACCCACTACGCGCCGAAGCCATCCAAATACGTTCGCTGGTACCAGTTCAATATATGGAACCAGAAGGAGGGCGAATTAATCAATGAATATGTGGTGGCTCTCCTGAAAGCCACAGCCCACTGTGAGGTCCGTGAACTGGACGACCTGATTCTAGATCCCATAATTTTGGGGGTGTGAGATCTCAATCTGCAGAGAAGGCTTCTGGCTAGATCCAACCTCTCTCTGAAGATAGCACTAGATGAAGCTAGAGCATCTGAATCAGCAACCCAATCAGTGGAAACCCTCCAGCACCACAGCGTGCCTCCAGACACACGGAAAAGTACCAGCATCCACCACAAGACCACAGAGCCCGAGAGCTCTGAGAGCAAGGAGGAAGACAGCTACCACATGCGCAGTAGCCGAACAAAGCTGGCGCAGAAATTCAATTCCCAAAATCCGCCCTGTGCCAGATGTGGAGGAGACCATGTCTGATCATCCTGCCATTTCCGCGAAGCCATTTGCCAGAGATCTGAGCGGAAAGGGAACATTGCCAAGGTGTGCCGCAGCAATTTTCTTGCGACCGCAGGTCAACCCAAGGGGGGATAAAACCGCAAACAGCGATCCAAATCAGGGGCTTGGCAGAAGTACTCACGGGGTTCAGAGGGAGACGATAGAATCACCAACCTCACTTCTGCCATACGAAGCCATCCTAGGTGCACAAAAAAGCTGAATGTCACTGTTTCGGTTAGACATATCTGTACCATTCACCCCAAAAAGCTGAAAGTCACTGTCCTCATCGAGGACTCTCCATGCGAAATGGAGATCGACACCGGGTCATCACTGACCATAATTCCATGGTCAGTCCTGAAGCAAACGATCCCCAAGATACAAAAGAGACACCTCAGAAGCCCCGACGTCCACCTATGTGACTACCAGGGGAACCAGGTCCCCATCGTGGGCCAAGGCACCTTCTGGGTAAGCCACAAGCAATTCTGCAAAACACTCCCCATGACAGTGGTCAGAGACGACCTTCAGAGCCTGCTGGGGCTTGATTGGTTCCAAGCCCTGGGAATGGAAGTGACCAAAGTCAACTCTGTGGAAGAGGATGCTGCTGAAGCCGCTGCTGAAGCCATCTTTAAGGAGTTCAAGGACGTCTTCGGCACCAGTCTGGGTGCATACAAAGGAATCCCCATTTCATTTAGCTTAGACCCTGCAATAGCCCCAGTTAGGCTAAAGCCCAGGAGAGTAACTTTCGCTCTCCGGCCAAAAATTGACAAAGAAATTGATAAGCTCGTGAGCCAGGGCATTCTAGAACCAGTCGATCATGCACGCTGGGAGACGCCAATTGTGACACCTGTCAAACCTGACGGGTCTGTATGCATCTATGCAGACTATAAATGCACAATTAATAAAGCACTACAACAAAGCGCTTACCCTGTACCTGTTGTACAACACCTATTGCATTCCCACGGCCCGGGAAAAATCTTTGCTAAATTAGATATGGCACAGGCATACCAGCAATTGCCAGTAGATGGCACTACCGCAGAGGCCCAAACCATTGTGATGCACAGGGGTGCATTCAAATGCAACTGCCTGCAATTCGCCGTTAGTATCGCCCCCGGACTGTTCCAAAGCATCGTGGAATGAGTTTTGCAGGGGATACCAGGAGTCGTCCCCTATTTTGACGACATTTTGGTATAGGCCGCAAATGAAGCGCAACTTTTAAAACGCATTTGGCTAGAATCAGAGACAAGGGCCTCTGCCTCAAAAAAGAAAAATGTAAAATCAGTGTACCAAAAGTCAAATTCCTAGGGTACATGATCGATGGGTCTGGGATTCACCCAACCTCACAAAAAATGAAAGCCATTAAGGAAGCCCTCACACCTCGCAATCAGACAGGTGTTCCTCGGGCTCCTTAACTTTTACAGTGTCTTTCTAAAACAGAAAGTGACAGTTGCTGAACCACTACATTGTCTCCTAGCCAAGAACACAAAGTGGTCCTGGGGCAAAACCGAGGCAACCACATTCGCCACCGTAAAAAGACTCTTATCAGCAGACTCGTTCCTAGTACAATACAGCCACACCCTGCCTTTGGTGTTGACCTGTGATACTTCCCCTTTCGGTGTCGGCGCAGTCCTTAGCCACCGCATGCCAAATGGTGCCGAAGCCCCCATTGCATTTTACTCCAGGACATTATCTGCCGCTGAGCAGAACTACAGCCAACTGGACTGCGCGGCTTTGGCTGCAGTAGTCAGAGTAAAAAGATTCCACGAGTATCTCTATGGCAGGGATTTCAAACTGATCACAGACCACAAGCCGTTGTTAGGGTTGCTGGCTGGGGACCACCTCACCCCGGTATCACTATCTCCCTGGATGACCAGATGGACAATATTTCTGGCAGCCTATTCCTACCACCTCATCCACTGACCGGGCACCACGTTAGGGCAAGCAGATGCCTTGAGCCATTGCCCATTGCCAGAAGTTCTCACTGACCCCACCCCTGAGACATTGGTCCTCCTCATTAACTGCCTGGAAACCAGATCCATCTCATGCAGTGACGTTGTACGTCACTCTGCAAAGAATACACTCTGGTCCAGAATACACATTGACTTCACTGGACCAGTCCATGGCCAAACCTTCTTCATAGTCGTGGACGCATATTCTAAATAGTTAGTAGTCCTGATGAATTCCACTACCGCAGAATCAGTCATCAAGGTACTACATAAACTATTCTCCACGCATGGCCTCCCCAACATACTAGTGTCTCACGGCCATGCCATTCGAACATTCTTGTCGGTACAAATCTTTTTATTTCCATTTCATTCTATACAATCACATGTTTACTGTGCAACCGAGGCATATAACATTGAGTAATAAACACAGCCCTCGCTTTTATAGAGAATGCCCCCTACAATACAAACCCAATATACCGCCTTAGCCCACCATACACCCTCTTTCATCCCCCTCCAACTTTCATTGTTCCTTCTCTCATACCCCTCTACACCTACTTCCCCTCCCCCTCTATCTAACCCTAACCCTATCACTCCCTCTCTTAATCCATTCCCTCCCTTCCTTCTCCTCCTCCTCTCTCTCACTCTCTCTACTCTCCTTCTTCTTTCATTCAGCTCCTCCCTTCGGTATCTCTTACTTTCCGATATATTCAGTTTGTTCTGTTTTAACACTAACATTAATAAAAACCACAGTATAGAAGTGCAATCATGCTTTAAAATTTAACACATATTATATTTCCCCCCTCCCCCCCTCCCCCTAGATCCCCACCTCCCTTCCCTCCCCCCGACTTCCCAGAGCCCATACATGGTATAACTTTTTGACAATCACAGTCTAAAATATCTCTACATTGAACTCAGCTTCTTGCTGTTACCCAAATTTTTAACAATTTACGTTATTACTAATTTTAAGCATAAGCTATCTGGAATTTCCTAGTCCCGTATTTGCTTTGTATATAATCAATCCATTTTTTCCAGTCTCGTTTATACTTCTCATTTGAATGTTCTTTAAGATATGCTGAAATTTTTGCCATTTCGGCTAAGTTTGTAACCTTCAAAGTCCATTCTTGAATTGTAGGCAGGTCTTTCTTCTTCCAGTATTGCGCCACCAAGAGTCTTGCTGCCGTTATTAAGTACAGAACCAAATTAATCTCTGCTGCTACGAAGTCAGTACATATACCTAGTAAAAACAGTTTGGGAGTGAATTTTATCCTTTTTTTGAAGATATTTTGCAGGATCCACCAAATTTTTATCCAAAATGCCTTAACATTACGACATGTCCACCATATATGAAAATATGTAGCATCGAAAGAACCACATCTCCAACATTTAGGCTGAACATTTGAATACATAGAAGCAAGCTTTTTGGGATCTAAGTGCCATCTATAAAAGCTTTTTGGGATCTAAGTGCCATCTATTCTCTCAAATTTTGTGCTTGTGTAAATTTTACATTTCTTACCCATATTTTTTCCCATGTGTCCAGCATTATAGGTTCTTCAATATTCTGAGCCCATTTTATCATACAATCTTTAACCATTTCGGTTTCTGAGTCCATCTGTACTAATACATTATATATCCTCTTTATGTGCATTAAACTTTGATCTCTTATTTGTTTAAACAAGTTATCCTCAGCTATTACAAAACCTATTTTTTGGTCTATTTTCCACCTGGCCTGTAATTGGCCATACTGAAACCACGTTTGAACTACCTTCTCTTTTTTAAGTACCTCTAAGGATTTTAATTGCAGCACCCCTCTTTCTGTATTAAGAAGTTGTCTATAAGTGGTTCTATCGTGTTTTTGTTCTATATTCATATTTTCAACTGCATGTCTAGGAATTGCCCACATGGGCAATTTGTCATTTAGTTTATGTTGATATTTTTTCCAAACCCGCAATAAGGCATTTCTTAAAATATGATTTTTGAAATTCTTATCCAGTTTTTTGTTGAATAACAAGTAAGCATGCCAACCATATACCAAATCATGTCCCTCAATATTCAATATTCTGTCATTGGTTAAATGGATCCAATCACTAATTGCAGATAAAGCCACTGCATCATAATATAATTTTAAATTTGGTAATTTCAATCCTCCTCTTTCACGTACATCTTGCATTATTTTCATCTTAACCCTCGGCTTCTTTCCTGCCCATACAAATTTGTTGATACCCTTCTGCCATTCTAAAAGGTTCGCATCTCTTTTAAGTATTGGTAACATTTGAAACAAAAATAAAAATTTTGGTAAAATATTCATTTTCACTGCCGCTATCCTTCCCAACAAAGATAAATGCAGTTTCTCCCACCTTTTCATCTCCATTTGTATACTATGCCAGAGTGGTTCATAATTATGCTTGTATAATTTCCCATTTGAAGTTAAAATATTAACTCCAAGATATTTGACTTTTTTAACAACCTCACATCCTAACATCACTCCCAATTCTTCCTTCTGTTTGGTATTCATATTCATTGCTAATATTTTGGTTTTTCCTAAATTAATTTTAAATCCAGAGACTTGACCATATTGATTAATCGTATTCATTAAAACCTTACTGGATTCCTGCGGTTGTTTCAATATTATAACCAAGTCGTCCGCAAAAGCGCGGACTCTGTATTCTTGCTGTCTGATCTTGATCCCTTTTAAAGCATCCAAAGCCCGTATCTTATTCAGCAATACTTCCAAAGTTATAATAAACAATAGTGGGGACAAAGGACAACCCTGTCTTGTACCTTTTTCTATTTAAAAGGAATCTGTTAAACTTCCATTAACTATAATTTGGGCTTTTTGCTGCTGATATATTGCACCAATTGACCTTAAAAAGCCATCTCCTATCTGCATTTTTTGCAGTATCTTCAACAAGAATTGCCAATTGACTCGATCAAAGGCTTTCTCAGCGTCCAAAAATATGAATGCGGCAGGGATTTGATTATTCTTTCCCAAGTATTCTAATGCATTAGTAATTAACCTGACATTGCTCTTCATCTGTCTACCCTGTATAAAACCTGTTTGATCAGTATGTATCAGTTGTTGGATAACCACCATTAACCTATTTGCTAATATTTTGGTAAAATTTTTATAATCTACATTAAGTAGTGAAATAGGTCTATAATTTTTCGGCTGAGTAAGATCTTGGTCTTCTTTGGGTATCAACGATATAAACGCTGTCTTCCATGAGGGGGGCACTTTACCTTCCGATTGAATTTTATTAAATAATTCTCTAAGAGGTTCTACCATTTCTAACTGTAAGTTTTTATAATAAACGGCTGTTAAGCCATCTGTACCTGGTGCTTTCCCTAGCTTTAATTGTTTGATTACCTGCAGGATTTCCCCAGAGGTTATTGGTTGGTTCAACCTATACCTATGTTCTTCGCTAACTAGGGGGATTTTCTCTTTATCTAAGTATTTATTTATATCTAAGTCCCTAATTTTGTCCCCTTTATACAACTCTGTAAAAAATTCTCGAAATCCCTTTTGGATCTCTTCCTGCTGAAACACTTCCTTCCCTCTGTAACACAATTTGGATACATTTCGAATTTTCCTTTTTTTCCTGATCTGATAAGCCAACCATCTACCGGGTTTATTTGCATTACAGAAAGTATTATGTTTAGCATATAATAAACTGGTGGCTACCTGGTCAGAAATCAGCATATCAAATTGAGATTTTAATATGGAAATTGATTCTTTAGTCTTTGTATCACCTGGGTTCAATATTAATTCCTGCTCTTTCCCTTTAATTTCCTCTTCCAATTCTTTACGTTTTTGCCCTTGTTTATGTCTATGTATTTTATTTATATTTATCAATACTCCTCTCATATAGGCTTTGCTTGCATCCCATACATATTTCATAGGTGTACCCTTATTCATGTTAAAAGCAAAGTATTCAGATAACAATTTTTTACAATCATTAACATACTTTTCATATCTGAATAAATTTTCATTCAGCCTCCAGGACCTTGTAGCCTGAACTACCCTTCCCAGCTCCATCCAAACTGGGTTATGATCCGAAAGGACTCTGGCCGTAATCTTTGTCTTCTTCACCCTAGAAAGTAAATCATTAGTAATTAATATAAAGTCGATCCTTGAAAAAGATTGATGTCTGTCGGAGAAGAAGGTAAAGTCATATTCTTCTGCATGCCTTTCACGCCAAATGTCTCACAGTTCGAAGTCGTCTATCATGTCAAAAAAGGATTTGGGTAGTTTGGCTCAGAATTTAGTATTCGGGCGAGATGTCTTCTTATCTCTTTTGGTGTCAATCACGCCATTCCAATCACCCAATAGTATGCACGACTTAAAGTCCCACTGTACTAATTTAGCATGGAGATTTCTATAAAATCCATCTTGTTGTTGATTAGGAGCATAGATTCCCAAAAGCAGTGTCTTTTTCCCTTCTAAGATTAAATCTAATGCGATATATCTTCCAAAGGGATCTGCTTCGATTAACTCAGCTTTAATGTCTTTCCTTAAGTATACTACTATACCATTTTTTTTCCGTAGCAGAGGTCACAAAGTGTTGACCAAGTTTGGGATTGGACAGATATTTTTGATCGGTTATTTTGATATGAGTTTCCTGCAAACAAATTATATCATTCTTAGATTGTTTAAGATAATGAAATATTTTCTTTCTCTTCTGTGGAGAGTTCAGTCCATTAACATTCCATGTCAGAATCTTAGTTGTCATTTTTGGTTGCCTGAAGCTTTTTTAGAGCCTCCCGCATGGCCTGTCTCACCTTGGGTCTAGCTCCTCCTACAGCTTCTGAGCTTGTTGCTGTAGCTCCTTGGTCAATGGCCGAAAATTGTAAAGATTGTTGCGTTATGGCTTGTTTTTCTGTTTGTCTGGTGGTCATATGGTTAGATCTTTGTTCCTTAACCCTTTGCCCTTCTGGGAGGGGGAGATGATACGTTTTGTCTGGTGATTGTGTAATTTGCTGTTTCTCTTGTCCTGCTTGTGGTTTTTCTCCATATCCCGATGGTTCAGGGTGCCCCACTTTCAAAATCTTATGATAGAAATCTCGAGCTTTCCATACAGAGTTGAGACGATATCTTTGCTTATCAAATGTAACTATGATGCCAAACGGGGCATCCCATCTGTACTGTATCTGGCGCTTTCTGAGCTCTTCCACCAAAAAAGCATAATCTCTTCTGGCTCTTAGCATTTGAGGTGGTATCTCTTTCAAAACCATCAAATCCTGTCCGCCAATTTGAAGCTTGGTATTGTAGGACTCTTGTAATATCTTATTTCTGGATTCTCTTGTAACAAAATATATTACCACGTCTCGGGGGAGTTGCTTTTGTTTTGCCGCCCAGGAGTTGACGCGAAAATTTTTATCAATCTGCCAATCAAGATTGGATCCCGGTCTTCCCACCAGACAGTCAAAGGCCTCAGAAAACATCTGCTTTAAGTTCTCCTGTCTCTCTTCACGCAGCCCCCTAACTCTTAATGCAAGTTCCATCTGGTTATACTGTATCATAATCATTTGTTTTTCAGCATTTTCAACTTTTCGTTCCACCTCTTCGGTTTTAGATGTCAAATTAATTTTGGCTTCATTGAGAGTTTCTAAGTTCTCTTCCATTCCAGAAATATATTCTGTAAGTACGTTTACGATTCCCAACATATCATCATTTATTTTGGTAATCTTGGTATCAAATTTATCATATGAGACTTTTATCTCATTGCTTATCTCTTTCCTTATTTCTTCTCTGAACTCTCTAAGAGCTTCCAAATTCTGTTCCCTTGATTCTCTAAACATTTCCAACAAAAATTCTTTTGTTACTACATCTCCACTAGGGGGCATAGAAGGTGGGGGCTGTGACTTTGTGCCAGGTATAGGAGAAGCAGATTTAGGAGGTAATTTTGCAGGATTCGACTTGGAAGCCATAATATCTTTGCTTCAAGCACTTAACAAATCACTATGCCAAGAAGAGAAAAAAAAATTCTCCCTTTTTTGCCAAGAATTTTACGGAGGATTTCAAAGAGCTGGCATTACGCCAAAACAGTTCAACAAAACAAAACAAAAAACAGAGAAAAGCCCTGTTCGGAATGTCTCTGGGTCAACAAAGGGCCTTTGAAAACTTTAAATTAGATAAGGAAGTCTCTTCAAAGGGAATAATTAGAAAAGCTGATTAGAAAAGCTGCCGGAATGTATCATCATTGCAAATACAAAGGCTGGAGAATCGCCATCTTTAAAAAAAAAAAAAATTGACACTGAAGCTTGAGTTTCTAAAAAAACAGACGTAAAGTTCTCAAATATGAGCTCTGCTTGTATTAATTTCATAAGAAAAAAAATAATTTCATTAATTTGTCCTAAGGGGGGGTCTTGGCCTTGTGCCGTTAATACAGCAGAGAAATCTGGCCGGAGATGACTCAGCTTAAAAAAAAACAACCCCCCCCCCTCGTTTGCAGCAGAAAAAAAAAGCCACAAACTGCAAGGAAAAGTTCTTACCAGCTGAGACGCTCACTACAATCTTCTTATCTGAAGTTTGAGTTATCTAAAGGGTGTTTAATTAGATAACGAACCAGAAATCTGGGAGCGGCTCAATTAAGCCGCTGCCGACGGCTAAGTTCCTCCCCGGAAGTCTCGCCATTCGAACATTCTTAGCAGCTCAGGGAGTCAGTCATGCCCTGGTTGCGCCATTCCATCCGGCCTCCAATGCCAGGCAGAACGAATGGTAAGATCCGCAAAGGAAGCCCTCAATAGGATGGGCCCAGGCAATTGGCAAACACAAATTGATCATTACTTACTCATTCAACACATCACACCCAGTGCTACCACTGGAAGAAGCCCTGCTTTTTCCTAAGATCTCACTTAGATCGGCTACACCCAAATTATTCCACCACAACACCCCCTGACTCCACAAGCAAAGTCAGGTCTTTTTCCATAGGAGACTCGGTATATGCACACAACTACACTGGGGGGATGTTATGGATTCCCACAACTATAATGGAAATTACTGGTCCTCGGTCATACACAGTAAAACTCGAGGACGGTAGAAATTGGAGAAGGCATATAGACCAACTCCATAGCCGCATGTCTAACTCAGCACTTAGACAACCAAATATAACTCCTGCACAGACAGAGAGAAGCTATCCAGGAAATAACAGTCTCCACAAACCCAAGGGAAGCCCGAGAGTAGTGGAAGACTTATCTGAATTCGATGCAGGCCCATAGCGAGCTCTTAGCGAGTCAACGCCAGAAGCTCTAGCTGCGACCTGTGAAAAGTTCCAGGAGGTTCCACCAGGCAGATCTGCAGGAGCAACAGGTCCGTCTGACTTGTGCGAAGGAAACACCAGGACTGAATTGCGCAGGTCAGGCAGAGCTACACAAAAGCCCACCTACCTGCGTGACTATGTCACTAGTTAGATTGTTCCATCCTAGAGGGGAGGGGTGTTAGATATCCCCCCCTCTGCTGACAGACTGAAAGAGGTTTCCACCAAGGTCCTCTGTTCCAGCAGGAACAGAGGTTGAATCTCATTGGTTGAGAGGTCTGACAGATCCCTTTAAAAGGGGATACTGCCTGATCATTCTTCAGCCGGATGTTTACTTGACTTGCAATAAAGAGCTGTTGTTTACTGAAGCCTTTTGTGCCTCCTTTTACCCGCTCTAACACCTTCCTTCCTTCTTCCCTCCCTCTCTCCCCACCTCTCTCCTTCCATGGTGTGCAATAGTTACAATGCAGCATTGTAGGCTAATTCTGCTGACTGCCAGTAGTTCGATCCTGACTGGCTCAAGGTTGACTCAGTCTTCCACCCTTCCAAGTTCGCTAAAATGAGGACCCAGATTGTTGGGGGCCAGAGGATGACTCTGTAAACTGTTTAGAGAGGGCTGGAAAGTATTGTAAAACGGTATATAAGTCTAAGGGCTATTGCTATTGCTATCTGTTGGCTTACATCCCTTTGTTGCTCTTCCTACAACCGTCCTGTGTGGTAGGTTGAGGGCGTTGATTACATAGCAACCATCCTAAATCTCCCCATGAGTCTTCATGTTTGAGGACTTTTCCTAATCCTAGTTCAGCACTCTAAGCATTAGATATCTCTGTCTCGCTACATTTGCACAACAGCTGTGTGCAGTTGCATTCCTATTATAACTGATGCCCAAACAAATATTAGCTTGGTTCCTTTAGCAGAGACAATATTCTCAGCCAAAATCACTCGACTTCTCCAGCATCCTATATGAGCTAGGTGAGAAAAGAAGGGGAGAAGGGGACTACTTTACACTGATCCAGTCCACGCTGAGTTATGCTACTAAATTTGTTTAATTAGTTCATTGAATAAATTAAATTGGATTTGGGCAACGCCATAAAACACATTCCGTCCCTTCCAGGTTTTGATGGGCTGCTTTATGATGGAGGTCTATCCGAGAACATCCGTGGGACGTGTTTGCCAAGAGTCCCCCTACCCCCAACCCCCAGAAGAATACCCCCAAGGTGTGACGATCATCCCAGCTGTTCAGCTAAAGCCAGAAGCTGCCTCTCTCTCAGGGAGCAGTGAGAAAGGAAGATGCCAGAGGCAGAGGATCACTTTAGCGACAATGGCAAAGGTGGCACAAAAGGAAGGAATTGTCATGGATCTGCCCCCAGGCCCCTCTTCGGACACGAGTTCAGAGGAGGAGGAGGGCGAGTTTCAATGTGGAGAGGAAAGCATGGAGCTGAGCATTAGCCAGGACGGGGGCTCGGATAGTGTTAACCTGCTGGAACAGCCTCACCTGGGCAGACCAAGGACAGGCTGAGCAGGTGAGCCACAGCTGCAGCAAATTGGCCAGGAAGTTCTAGGCAAGGACCGCCCTCCCCATTAGCAGTGAGGTGGAGGTAGAGTCCACACTCCTCCTGATCCAAGGACACATAGAACAGAGAAGAGGCAGGCATAAGGCCAGTCGGCTAGACTATACGCAAGGAGGCAATATCACCTCTTGTGAAGGGCTGCACCGCGTTGCCTACTTAACTTCACCCTGAGGACTTGAGTGTTGCTGGAGCAACGTGCTGTTCTGACCCAGCTCCCCGAACATGACAAACCCTCTGTAATTAAATCAATGATTTCTTTATTAAGAGTGCCAGCTTCTCCGGCAAAAAGTTTCTCTCTCACCGCAGGCTAACAAGTCTGTCCAGCAGGGAGATGAATAGTTGTCTACCACATCTATTCATTTCCACCCCCTGCCTTTTATCCCCAGAGCTAGGGTGGGGGCTCCACTAGCAGCAATGGCTCTTCCATCCCAAGAACCGGCCCATAGATTTCCACTCCTCTCCTCTGCCTTCTGTGCATCCATGCGTCAGGCACTGGACCCAGCTGTTCCTCTTCCTCATTAGCCACCTCCAGACCTGGGGGCTGTTGACTCTACATCTGAGGGCTGAAGGATGGCCCAGACTCCACCTCCATATCTCTCTCTCTCTCTCTCTCTCTCTGACAGATCTATTCCCTCTTCCTCCTCAGAGCTCTCAGGTTGCCTTGATGCTGATCCTGACTGCCATGCCTCTTCCTCCTCTGATATGGTTGCTTGAGGGACCGGCAGTTGATAGCCACAAAACTTGCCCAGTTGTGTGCCTTGTAAGCTCATGGAATGTACCCTGGCCTCCTGGGCTGCTTTCCTGAACTTGGACTCTTTTACCCAGTGACTCTTGCCCTACTGAGCTCAGAATTTGGATGTGCACAACAGGGACCTTGTCAGGGTTCCAAATAGCACCCAAAAGTAATTCAAAATCCAAGGCACAGGATTCCTCAAAGTTCCAATTTATTAAGAGAGCCATGTTGGCACATCTGGGAAAACCCAAATCTGAAAGCTTCCAGGTTTCCCCCACCCAGTTGAAAGTTCAAGATCTTGCCCCCACACCCAGAAGTCCATCCCATCATCTAATCTCCCACTGCCACAAAGACAGATTCCTCCCATCCAGTTCTGGTCAGGTACAGAGACAAATACGACCTTGACTTTCTAAGAAGAATGTTGTTATGGCTACATATCACCCCTCTCCGTATAATCACCCCTCTCATTTTCCCACAGTGGAAAGTGTGGCAGGCCTGAAGTCCAAAAAGAAAAGATGGCTTCCAGGCATGACCTGTTTAGGGGGTTGCATGAAAACCTGTAGATTCTTGCTGTGTGTGTGTGTGTGTGTGTGTGTGTGTGTGTGTCTGTGAGAGAGAGAGAGAGAGAGAGAGAGAGAGAGAGAGAGAGAGAGAGAGAGAGAGAGAGAGAGAGAGAGAGAGACGGGTGGGAGGAAGGAAGGGAGGGAAGAGAGGGGGGCAGCACAGCAATGGTAAATCATGCTTTTCACCCAGAAAACCACATGGATAGAAAATATACAGTAATTCATAATATAGAGCTGGACAACAATGGACCCTCCGGTCAGACAGCACTCAACACGCTGCTCAGGAAGAGTTGAAGATTTTTACTACATGGCTAGACTAAACCCTTTGGGGTGTCTGATATTGCCATGCAGGAAAATAAAGACGATTTCAGTGGGAATATGGAACATCAGTAGTACAAACACGGGGAAACCCCACGCAGTGAAAGGTGGAATGGGACCACTCTACACTGACATTCTGGGCATCAGCACACCGAACATGACTGGCGTTGGGGCAAAGAAATGTATTACTACACAAAAGATGAAAAAAAACAGAAGGGATGGCCTTGTTTTTATGGCTAAGGAAGAACCGAACCTGGCTACAATGCCATCAATGACTCTGCAATATAAATTAGACTTTGTGGACCATCCTTGAATAGGAAGATCGCATTACTGTGGAAGAAGCAGAGTTTTATGATCATTTGAAATTGACAAAATGCGTAGGAAAGGCGTTGCTGCTCGAGACGGGAGACTGGAATGCCAATGTTGGAAATATGAAGGAAAATGTAATTGGATCGTATGGTGTAGCCAGCCGAAATGTAGCCGGAGACTCAATTGCTAATTTCTGCCACTTCAGTGATTTCTTCACAGCTAACAAAACTGGGCCTCTATGCATAAACAACACCAAATGAATACAGACAACTAAAATTAGTTACAGGTAGTCCTCAGGTTAGGACCACAATAGAGCCCAAGATTTCTATTGTTAAGCGGTTAAGCGAGACTTTTGTTAATTTGCCCCATTTTATGACTTTTCTTGCCAGAGTTGTGAAACGAATCATTGCATGTGTTGAGTTACCATATTTTTCAGAGTATAAGACGCACCGGAGTATATGACGCACCGGAGTATAAGATGCAGCAAGGTTTTGAAGGGGAAAATTAAAAAAAAAGTTTTTGCACTCTGTAAACCTCCCCAAAACGGCCCATTTTTCATGAAAACAGGCCCATTTTCTTCCCCCAAAAAGGCATGAATAGTCTTTAGGGAGTTTATAGAGTGCTCCTGGGGGTTGGGGGGGGGGGGCAGACATGAGCAAAAAAACGGCCCATTTTCCGCTTGTTTTTGCGCTCCCCAGCCCCCAGGAGCACTCTGGAAGCCTCCTAGAGGCTATGCATGGCCATTTTTGCAAAGGGGGTGGGGTTTGGGGAGGCAAAAAAAATGCTGTATTCAGTGTATAAGACGCATCCAGATTTTCAGCCTCTTTTTTGTGGGAAAAAAGTGTGAAAAATACAGTAGCAATCCGGTTGTTAAGTAAATCTGGCTTCTCCATTGACTTTGCTAGTCAGGTCGCAAAAGCAGATCACATGACCCTGGGACTCTGCGACGTTCCTAAATGTGAGTCGGTTGTCAAACATCCAAACATAAATCGCGTGACCATGAGGATACTGCGACGGTCTTAAATGTGAAAAACGGTCGTAGTACCTATGGATGGTCACTAAATGAACTGTTGTGATTTGAGGGTGGCCATTGGTTGTGCTTCTTATCTGAACCACCTTATAAGCCAAACATCAAGAAAGAGAAGAATCTCAGGAAGGAACTTAACAAAAAGTTTGAGAGAGCAGATGAGTCAAGAAGCAGAACTGCAAAAGCCATAGAGATAACGACGATGGAAACAGACATGGAAAAACAAAGGAAGTATTTCAAAAAATATCTGAACTTAGAAGAAGATTCCAACCAGAGGTGGGTTGCTATCGGTTTGGCCGAACCGGTAGTGGAAATTGTGACTGAATCACTGAATTGGATGGCAGGCTCGCCACACCCCCGAATCAGTTCCCCGGTTGCTGCGGCATGTTTTTTTGTTTTTTTTTACATCTTTAATGTTCTGTACATGCGCAGACCTATTTACAGGCAACTGTGTGCATGCATGTCGGGGGAAGAGAAGGCAGGCAGTGGAGTTCAGGCAATGAGCAAGGGCCACTCCCTCCTGATCCCTGAGCACAGAGAGTGGAGAGGAGGTGGGAACAGCAGCTGACTACTTGGGAGGAGACTGCCCTGCTCCTCTTCACAAGGCACACCTGGGGACTGAGCCTTAAGGAGACATTGTGGGGAGGGGCTTTTGTCGGGAATAAACACTGAATATGTGGAGTTTTGTGTGTGGTTGCTGATCTCTGGAATTTGCTGGACTTCTTGCCTAGTTCCTTTGCTTCACAGGATTTCTTGCCTGGAAGCCATTGTGCTAACAGCATTTTGCTGGACTACTCAGAGTCAGAGGTTGCTGGAGGTGTCTGTGTGAGCGTTTTGCTCTGGGACATGCCATAAACATGGGAGAAAGTTGGAGCAATAAAGGGGAGTTTGAACTATCAACTGGCTGTGTTGCCTCTGCACCTTGCCCTGGGTCATCACATTTCCAATGATTCGCTGACTTTCTGCCTACCCAGATCTTCATTTTGTCTCAAGAAGTTTCCTGGATGAGTAACAAAACATCTCAGTTTTAATAAAGTCCAGTTGCCATGATTTAAGCTTTTGAGATACACGGCAAATGTTCTAACCAAGCTATGGATAATGACGCAGTGACCAACATATTGGAAGAGGTCAATCTTCTCCCCAATACTAAATAGAGTGTACGGACTACTATTATAGTGTACAAACTATTATCAGCCATGGTGGTACAGTGGTTAGAGTGCAGTACTGCAAGCTACTTCTGCTGACTGCTGGCTGGCTGGCTGCCTGCAATTTGGTAGTTCAAATCTCGCCAGGCTCAAGGTTGACTCAGCCTTCCATCCTTCCATGGTGGGTAAAATGAGGAGCCAGATTGTTGGGGGCAAGAGGCTGACTCTGTAAACCACTAGAAAGGGCTGTAAAGCACTGTGAAGCAGTATATAAGTCTAAGTCCTATTGCTATTCCTCTTCTCTTTCCTTCCTTCCTTCCTTCCTTCTTTTGCACAATGGTTAGAATGCAGTATTGCGGACTAACTCTGCCCCACTGCCAGTAGTTCAATCTTGACTGGATCAAGGTTGACTCAGCCCTCCATCCTTCTGAGGTGGGTAAAATGAGGACCCAGATTGTGCGGGGGCAATAGGCTGACTCTGTAAACCACTTAGAGAGGGCTGTAAAAGCACTGTAAAGTGGTATATATGTGCTATTGCTATTGTACAACACCCTTCATTTCAAAATGATGTTCAGAATCATTCAAGAGATTAGAGCTCTGCATGAGACAGGAGATGTCAGATGCTCAAGTTGTCAATAAATAAGGCTGAGAAATATGAAACATTATTGATGACACATGCCAGGTAATTGAGAAAACTGGAAACTACACAGAGCAAGTCAGTATGTGTTGCATTGATTGTAGAAGCACCTCTGATTATGTCTATCCTGCCAGGATGTAAAATGAGAAATATGACAATCCTAGAATATCATTCTCATCGTCCTCATGAAAAAGCTCACAAGATGTGGATCGGTGGCTCCAGCATAAATAGACATCCTGACAACTAAATCCATGGACCCCTCCATCCTTAGTGGTGGCATCTCCAAAAATCCAAATTCTTGGAAATCACAAGGGGTTCTCCCCCCCCCTTTTTAATTATTTATTCTCTTACATACCAATTTAAGTATACATTCACATTATTCTTCTTTACATTTGTCATTCTTATACATTTGTTATTCTATTTAATAGGTTATCATATAAAGTATGGGTTGCTTTATATCCGCCTGTTGTAACACCATCTTATTTTCCCTTTCTTTTCTCCTTCCCTCCTCTATTTTCCTCCTTCCTCCTCTCCTTCCCCTTCCTTCTTCCCCTACCTCTCCCCTACTCCTACTCTTCCTCTTCCTCCCATCTCTCCTTCTCTTCCTCTCCCTTCCACTCTCCTCTCCTTACCTTTCTTCCTTCCCTCCTCTTCCTCTCATTCTCTCCTCCTCTCTCCCTTTCTGTTGTTAGAGGTGTCTCTTTCAAATCTCAGTTTATGTTTTCTTGGGATTTCCACAAACCCAAATATAATTTAGTATCATTTCTTATTCCCTTACCTCCGCTAGTCTATCCTAACTATGTTTCCCCCCTCCTTTATCTCGCTCTTGTATATTTAGTACTTTCCTTTCTAATTCCCCCCTTCCCCCCTTTTCATTTAATAGTGCATCATCTGGGTTCTGTATCTTCTCTTTATTTTCTTTTGTAGCTTCCTTTCTCTAGCCAATCATAAAATCTCCCCATGTCTTGAAATACACGGATTCCTCTTTATCCTTTATTTTCAGTGTCAACCTGTTCATCTCTGCACAATCTAGGGGTTCTTGTTTTATTCCTCCCAGCTGCTGCTAGAGGAGTGAATCTGCTAAGGCAACAGGAGGCAGGAAAAGCCGTTCATCCTAAGCCTTAAGCTTAAAGTGGGCTAAATTTTAAAGAATTGCTATTTTAAATGGTTTAAATTAAGCCCCTCTGTTACCCTAATAGCATCTGGAAAAAAAAAATCAGCAGGGCTGGCCCTTGGACAGAAGACCAACAGCTGAAGAATCACCAGGCAAGTTGCAAATAATTCCAACAGACAAGCAGCATTTTGTATGTTGGCAGGAAAACTTCATGGATGTGTCTAATTTGACAGTACAAATTAGGGAAAAAACTAACAAGCTGATCTCCACTTGACGTGTCTTTGACTTTCACGTACCTTTTATTTTTATTCTTTTCAACCCAACCCAATGTTGGAAACATGCAAGGTAAAGAACATTAGGTGTCAGCAGAAGAACCCTGACAAGGGAAAGGAATTAGGCCAAATTTGCCCTTGCTTGAGAAGTCAAAGGAAGACATTAGATTGACAGCGGGCCACAGGCCTCCCCCTCCCCAATCCCCATGGTCCAAATGGCAGAGTGCTCCAAGTGAGCTTCTTTGGTTATGTGAGAAGAGCTTCTTCTATTGGCCAGAAAGTGTCCCACGGGTCATAATCTGGGCCCACCATGCCTGGAATGGCTACGTTCCCTCACACCCACTTGCAGCTCTGTGAACATCAATCAATCAGAATAGAGCTGGAAGGGACCTTGGAGGTCTTCTAGTCCAACCCCCTGCTCAAGCAGGAGACTTTATGCTATTTCAGACCAGTGGCTATATCCAATCTCTTCTGAAAATCTTCCAGTGATGAAACACTCAAAACTTCTGTTCCATTGGTTAATTGTCTTCACTCTTAGGAAGTTTCTCCTTAATTCCAGGTTGCTTCTCTCCTTGGTTAGTTGCAGAAGAGAGTAACAAAGATGATAAGAGGGCTGAGATAGAATAGAATGAGCTGGAAGGGACCTTGGAGGTCTTCAAGTCCAGCCCCCTTCTCAAGCAGGTGACCCTATACCATATCAGATAAGTGACTGTCCAGTCTCTTCTTAAGGAGGGTTCGCTACATCACAGAGATCCCTCCTTCCGGCCCTGCTAGTTCCACTCCAGGGCCAGATGGCGAGAACTGTCAGGGCCCTGGTCTCAGGCTGTTGTTGCTAAATGCAAGGTCTGTGGTTCATAAAGCTCCCCTTGTCTGGGACCTAATTTTAGATGAGGGGGCAGACCTGGCATGTATTACTGAAACCTGGCTGGGCCTGAAGGGAGGAGTCCCCCTCACTGAAATGTGCCCAGAAGGATTTCAGGTGCTTCATCAGCCGCGCACCCAAGAAAGGGGTGGGGGAGTGGCTGTCATCATCCGAAGGTCTTTAGTTCCTCATAGGATCCCTGTTCCGGAGCTTGTCGGGTGTGAGTCCCTGTTGATGAAGTTGGACCTTGGTGGTCAAGTGGGTTTGTTGCTAATGTACCGTATATACTCGAGTATAGGCCGAGTTTTTCAGCCCACTTTTTGGGCTGAAAAAAGCTGCCTCGGCTTATACTCGAGTCAGTGAAAAATTTGCCCAAATGGAGGAGAAAAAGGGGCGCCCCTTTTTCTCCTCCATTTCGGGACCCAGTGGAAGTTCTCTGCACGAGGTGAAATGGCCGGCAGCAGCCTCACTCTCCTGCCGTGGCTTCCGTTTCAGTCGCGCAGAGAACTTCCACTCGCTTCCCGGGCTTGTGTTCTGATGAGGGGGAAAGAGAGGACTTTCCTTACGCCCGCATGAGAGCTGGACGTAAGGACTTTACCCCATTGATGAGGCGGGCGGCGCGGATTGTAGCAAGGACGGCCGCCGATCGCAGCCTGGCTGCGCTGGCGGGGACGGGCGGGGCGGGGTGGGATGAGACTCCCCACTCGCCAAGATGGTAGGACTCCAAGTCCCATCCCCTCCACCCGTCCCCACCAGCGCAGCCCCTGCCGCATCAGCCGGAATCTAATTTCCCCCTCATCAGAGCTCGGCGCGGATTGTAGCAAAGACGGCCGCCAATCGCAGCCCGATTGCGCCAGGGGGTTCCGCTGGTTGAAAGAAAGTCCTTCTTTGCACCAAGCGCTTTTCCCTCCCAACTAATTATAACTAATTATATTAATTAGATAGATCAGTGTTTCTCCACCTTGAAGACTTGAAAATATGTGGACTTCAACTCCCAGAATTCTGGGAGTTGAAGTCCACACACTTTCAAGTCTCCAAGGTGGAGAAACACTGAGATAGATGATCCACTGTGTTTATTTTTGGAAAAAAGCGCCTCCTGCTCTGGACTGCCGGGAACGCGATCGCGTCTCTCTCTCTCTCTCTTCCCCCCACCCCCGGCTGTTCCCACCCGGGAATGTTCTGGCGGGCTAGGCGGAGGGTGCGTGTGCGTGCATGTGTGTCAAGGGTGGGGAGGCTAAGAGGGCGAGGTGAGATCCTGGCGGGGACCGCATTTCACCCGCCGAGCTTCCTTTTCCCCCGTCTTTTCCTCCGCTCGCCGACTTCCTTTCTCCCGTGGCTGACAGGTGGGTGGGTTTCCCTCCTCCTCCTCCCTGCTGGACGTGGATCTGCGGCGTGGGTGGCCGTCCTTGTTGCCCGCCGGCGGCAGGTCGCGGCAAAGAGAGGGAGAGGGAGAGAGAGAGAAATGCCGCCGCTCCCCGGCTCGCCTCTTTTTCCCGGGATCGCCGTGATGCTTTGAGTTTTCCTTCTGCGGAGGTGGGGTGGAAAGAAGAAGAAGTGGGGCCCTTCCCCGCTTCTTCTCGGACTACCTAAGCATTGGGTGCGCTGTCCCCATCTGGGCAAGTAGTGCTGACTCATCAGGTGTCTGGGAACGGGTGGGGCTGAGGAGCGGCTGGGGGTGGGGGGTGTTTCACAGAGCGGCTGGGGGTGGGGGGTGTTTTACAAAGGGATGAGGTGGACTGAATTACCCCCTTGTATCTGCTGGCTGCAGCCTTCTGTGTGCAGAGTCCAGACACTGCTGACTCATCAACATGAGGTCACCCATAAGTATGCTCTGCACACACACAGACACACACACAAAAAAAGGAATGGGGGCTAACTAGGGTTAAGGGGAGGAAAGGAAAAAGGGGGACCCAAACAGATAATCTGCTGATTCATCATTTTGGGGGTAGTCAGACTTGACCTCGGATCCCCTTTCTTTCAGCTGTTTTGTCTATAAGCCCTTGTGACAGTTGCTGACCCTTAGCATTACTGTAGCACTGTGTGTATTTATAGGTAGGGAAGAGTGTGAACATGGTAAAAATGGTTTAAGGGGTCATTGGGAATCCTTTGGGGAATGAATGGGAGAGCTGCTGGGATGTCCTTATACTCTGTGCACACCGATGCTGACACTCTTGTTTTGGATGGTAAAATTGTAGGTCCTGAAAACCTTAGCTTTATGGGAACACTCCTTCTGTTGCAGTGCATGTTGTCTCTTAGACCAGTGTTTTTCAACCACTGTGCCGTGGCACACTAGTGTGCCGTGACATAGTGAATAGAGAGAGAGAGGATGTGTATAATTAAGGTGACCAGACGTCCCTAGCAAGGCCGTGGGCTGGCAGTAACCGCCGCGGCCAGCTCCCTCCCCCCCCCCCGGTCAAAGGTGTCCCTCTTTACCAATCTGAAAATCTGGTCACCTTAATCATGAGGTGAGTGAAGTATTTCATTGAATACACCGGTATTGTGTGATAATAATTTGTTATCCAGAGCAAATTTTTACAATGGCTACTGTATATTTAATGGGCACAGGCAGGCTGTATATGTTATTCAATGGGCAATGGCAGGCTGTAATTAATGGACACAGGGCAGGTTGTATATTCAATGGGCACAGGCAGGACACTGGTAGAATGTATATTATAAGCCTATGAGTTTTGAAGGATTTTAACTCTTGTGTTTTAGCTTGGTTGCTGAATGAGCTAAGGTTTTTGTACTTTTAAAGTTATTGTTGATACCATATTGTTTTTATTGACCCTCTTTTCCACTTACAGAGCTAGTTTACTGTTTTTCTTTGAAATAAATATTCAAAAACATTATTGGTATCTATTTTTATTTTTGAAATTTACCGGTAGCTGCTGCATTTCCCACCCTAGGCTTATACTCGAGTCAATAACTTTTCCAGTTTTTTGTGGTAAAATTAGGTGCCTCGGCTTATATTCGGATCGACCTATACTCGAGTATATGCGGTACCTACCTCCCAACAGTGTTGCAACAGCCCTCCCCTCGCTCCTCGAGTCAGTAGCCGAGTTGGCGGTAGAGTTCCCCAGGCTTATGATTCTGGGGGATTTCAACCTGCCTACACTTGGTGAACGCTTGGACGGGGTGCAGGAGTTCATGGCTTCCATGACAGCCATGGACTTGACCCAAGTAATTCGGGGTTCGACTCATTCAGCTGGTCACACGCTTGACCTCGTATTTCTTTCAGAGCAGTGGAGATGTGATCTAGAGTTGAAGGGCATTAAAACCTTGCCCTTGTCATGGTCTGATCACTTCCTACTGAGGCTTGACTTTCGAAAACCAATCCCCCACTGTAGGGAGGGGGAACCGATTAGGTGGTTCCACCCCAGGCGCCTGATGGACCCTATGGGATTTCAGACGGCGCTTGGAGAAATACCTGACACTATCGTCCACAATCCGGTGGAGTCCTTAGTCGCTGCTTGGAATACAGCGGCGGCGGGAGCTCTAAACCGGATTGCACCTTTGCGACCTCTCCGAGGCAGTGGATCCAGGAGGGCTCCTTGGTTTACCGAGGAACTCCGGGAGATGAAGCGCCAAGAGATGCCTAGAGCGCCGCTGGAGGGCCAGTAAATCTGAGTCAGACCGAGCACTGATGAGAGCCGTTATCAGAGCCTATCTCGTGGCAATACGGGCGGCGAAATGTTCGCATTTTGCCGCCCTTATTGCATCCGCTGAATCGCGCCCAGCCGCCTTGTTTAGAATAACCCATTCCCTCTTGAAAGGGAGGGATGCGGATGACCCTTTACAAGGAAGAGCTGAGGAATTTGTTCAGTATTTAATGGATAAAGTCGCTCGGATTCGGACAGAGCTGGACTCCAATTGCACGGTACCAGTCGAGGTACCGGGGGAAGGTCTTGAGCATACTTTATGTATCGAGTTTCAACTTGCTTCTCCTGAGGAAGTGGACAAGGCCATGGGAGCGGTGAGTGCCTCCACCTGTATACTGGACCCGTGTCCCTCCTGGCTGGTCTCGACCAGCAGGGAGGTGACACACGGCTGGATCCGGATGATAGTTAACACCTCTCTCCAGGAGAGAATCTTCCTGCCCCTCCTAAAGGATGCGGTGGTGAGACCCCTCCTGAAGAAGCCGTCTCTTGACCCAGCCATTTTGAACAACTATCGTCCAGTCTCCAACCTTCCCTTTGTTGGGAAGGTTGTTGAGAAAGTGGTGGCCTCTCAACTCCGACGGTCCTTGGATGAAGCCTAGACTCCTTTCAGTCGGGTTTCAGACCTGGTTACAGCATGGAAACTGCTTTGGTCGCGCTGACCGATGATCTCTGGCGGGCCAGGGATAGGGGTCACCCCTCTATCCTTGTGCTCCTTGACATCTCAGCGGCCTTCGATACCATCGACCATGGTATCCTTCTGCGACGGTTGCGAGAGGTGGGAGTGGGAGGCACCATCCTCCGGTGGTTCTCCTCCTACCTCTCAGACAGGTCGCATTCGGTGTTGGTCGGAGGGCAGAGATCGACTCCAAGGCCCCTCAACTACGGGGTGCTGCAGGGTTCGGTCCTGCAAACAAGTTGGCACTCAATCCAGACAAGACTGAGTGGCTTCTGATGTTCCCTCCCAAAGATTGGCCAATTATTCCATCTCTCAGGCTGGGGGGTGAAATTATACGCCCCTCAGAGAGGGTTCGCAATTTGGGAGTCCTCCTGGATCCCCAGCTGACTTTAGAACACCATTTGTCGGCTGTGACCAGGGGGACCTTTGCCCAGGTTCGCCTGGTGCACCAATTGCGACTCTACCTGGATCGGGAGGCCCTTCAGACAGTCACTCACGCCCTTGTGACCTCAAGACTGGATTATTGTAACACGCTCTACATGGGGCTGCCCTTGAAGAGTGTCCGAAGACTTCAGTTAGTCCAGAATGCAGCCGCGTGAGCGATTGTGGGTGCACCCAGGTACACCCACGTCACACCTATCCTCCGCGAGCTGCACTGGCTACCCATTAGTCTCCGGATCCGCTTCAAGGTGCTGGTCGCTACCTATAAAGCCATACATGGCATCGGACCTGGGTACCTGAGAGACCGCCTCCTGCCGATTACCTCCCATAGACCGATTAGATCTCACAGGTTAGGTCTCCTCCGGATTCCATCTGCCAGCCAATGTCGGCTGGCGACTCCCCGGGGGAGAGCCTTCTCTGTTGCAGCTCCAGCCCTCTGGAATGACCTCCGCGTGGAGATCCGGACCCTTACTACCCTCTCAGCCTTCCGCAAAGCCACCAAGTCCTGGCTGCTCCAGAAGGCCGGGGGGCTTGTGAAACATCCAGCCCCACGGAAACTGTGAATGTTGCGTTTTTTAAAGTGTTGTCTTTGTCTAGTTATCTCCCCCTCCCTTGTCTATTATGAGCCGCCCGGAGTCCTTCAGGAGTGGGCGGCATACAAGACAAATAAATAATAATAATAAAAAAATAATAAAAACCTCCAGTGGAAGCACCCATAACTTCTGAAGGCAACTTCTGTTCCACTAGCTAATTGTCCTCAGTGTTAGGAAGTTTTTCCTTCATTTCAGGTTGCTTCTCTCCTTGGTTAGTTTCCACCTTTCTTTCTTCTTTTGCCTTTTGGTGTTTTGGAAAATATAAGTTGAAACCCCCCCCCCCTTCTTTAGTGCAGCACCTCAAATAGTGGAATCATATCACCTAGTTCTTCTTTTCTCTAGATCAGTGGGTCTCAACCTTCCTAATGCCGTGACCCTTTAATACAGTTTCTCACGTTGTGGTGACCCCCAACCATAAGATTATTTTATGTTTTTCAAAAATATGTTTTTTCCAATGGTCTTAGGCGAAAGGGTCTTTCGACCCCCAAAGTGGTCCCAACCCATAGGTTGAAAACAACTGCTCTAGATTAACCAAACCCAACTCCTGCATGTGTTGTCTCCAGGATTTTGTTTTACAATCATCTTGGTTGCTCTTCTCTGCACTTTTTCCAAAGTCTCAACATCTTTTTTGTAATGTGGTGACCAAAACTGGATGCAATATTCCAGGTGTGGCCTTCCTAAGGCTTTATAAAGCAGAATTAATACTTAACATGATCTTGACCTGTTTGTACAACCAAGGGTGCATTAGCTGTTTTGGCAGCTGCAGCACAAGGCTGGCTCTGGTTTAAATGGTGGTCCACCAGGACTCCAAGATTCCTCTCACAGTTACCGTTTTTGAGCCAGGTTTCGCCTAATTTATATTTTTGTACAATTCGATCAAGTCCACCGGAGCTGCTCAAACTCCCTTCGCGGCTGGGACGGCCAGGCCGATAACGGGGGGTTTCAGCCAGCCCCGCTGTATTGATGGGGAAGGACGAGCCCGCCATACGCGGGTGGGTCCAGGGCTCGTCGGGCCTCCAGAGTCGTCAGGAGGATCGGCGGCCCCTCGACGCACCGAGATGGGGGCGAGAGAAGGCGCAGGGGAAGCTGGCAGAGCCACGCGCGGGAGCGACCATGGAGCGCCTCCCTCAGGAGCTGCAGCCAGGCTGGGAACGAAGCGCCCGCAGGATAAGGCCCAGGACGGGGGTGAGGGAGGGAAGAAGCCATGGGGAATCTCCCACCGACTCCCACCGACTCCGGGCGGCAGCTCTTGGCTCGGGGCCAAGAGCTGCCGCCCGGAGCGCTCTCTGCAGAGTCTCGGGAGCGGCTCTCCCCATCAGGAGGGGCGCCTCGCCCTCTCCTCGCCGGCCTTGAGGGGGCTCCGTCCCTCAGGTAATGAGCGCCGGCCGGCGAAGAGCCGTCCGGTGAGAGCAGCAGCCCGTCCTCCATGCGGCCCGCGTTCCTTGCCGGCAGGGCGTCGCCCCTTTGGACAGTCCCCTGAGGCCGCCTCGCCCCTGCCGCGCTCCCTTCCCAGGCAGCCCCGTCAACCGCGGCTGAGGCGCCCAGCGGACTCTGCTCCTTCCCTCGCCCGAGCGGCCAACCTGCCGCGGGCTCAGCTCAGCTCAGCTCCGCCCCGGGCGAGACCTGCGACTGCCCGTCCGCTGCTCCGGGCGCTTCCTCGGCTGAGCGCGCGGCGGCGGCGGCCCCGCCTCCCCGCCTCCTCCTCCGCCTGCCTGCCTGCCTGCCTGCCTCCCCCCCCCGCCAGTAAATCCGATCTAGGCCGAGCCGTCTCCCTCCCACCACGTGATCCCATCCGGCGTCCTACACCTTTCGGGCTCGCTCGCTCGGCCAGGCTCGGCACGGCGCGGCGCACCTCCACTCCAGCAAGGCACCCGGCGCCCCGCCTTCCGGACGCGGCGGCAGGGCAGGGCAAGGGCGGGGAGTGCGGGGGTCGGAGCGCGTCGCCCGGGGCTGGGAGCCGCGCGGGAGGCGGCCCGAATCGGTGTCCCCGCCGCCGGGAACCGAAGAAGCCGCTCGGCCGAGCCGTCCCGCTCCCGCGCCTGAATGCTGGCTCCCGCCACCGGACTGCTGCGCCTCGCTCGCCAGAGGAGCCGGCCGGCCCTCCGCGGAGACGCCGGCAGAGGCAGCCCCTGGCTGGCCGCGCCCGCTCGGAAGTTCGCATGAGGCTCCGCGGCGCCTGCCCGCCGCCGCCGCGCCCCTCCGGGGAAGGATTGCTGCCCCCCGAGACGTGCCTTGCCCGAGCGCCTAAGATGAAGAGGGCCATCGCGAAAGGTAGGCAAGAGGGCGCCCGCGGGACGCGGCGGGAGGGAGGGAGGGTGGAGGGAGGCAGCCCCGGGCTCGGCGCGGCAGAAGTTCCGCCTGGCAAGTTTGGCGCGCGCGGTGGGCTCAGCCCGCGGAGTGGGGGAGAGGCCGCCCGATCCCGGACCCCTCCTCAGCCGAGGAAGGGGAGGATGCGCTGCGCTTGGGCGCAGAGTTGCGCGGCTGAAGCGGCTCCCAGGCAGGGAAGCTGCTGCGCGAAGCCAGGCGTTGCGGAAGAGCAGCGGGTGCAGGGTGGGGTGGGGTGGAGGGCGACGGACGGGTCACTTCTGCCCTCTTCGGCTTTGCCCAGAAAGGGGGCTCGGGAGTGAAGGAGCCCGGAACTCCGGCCCTGCTTTGGAGGGGGGGAGACCGTCCCGGCGGCGGGGGAGACCCAGAGGCGGGGGCGTTTGGGGAGGGCGGCGTTTCTCCCAGACCCCCCCCCCCAGGCTGGAGGCAAAGGCGTCGAGGGGCTCTTCTTTCCATCCCGAAAAGCGCCGCAGCGGTAGATTTCTAGGCAGGACCTCCCCCTTCTTTCTGCCGCCGCGCAGGGTCTCTACCTCGGGAGCGCTCCGGAGGCAGGCCTCGGTCTTCCCTGAAAGCCCCCCGGCTCCCCGTTGGCTTACGCCAGAGCTTCCTAGTGACCTCGGAGGGGGGGGGGCTCTGCAGCTCCGGCAGGTGTCTACAGATGTTGCTATGCTGGGCGAGGGGGGGGGGGCTGTCCTCTCCCCCTCCCCCTGGCCAGCCACCCTTCACTCCCCCTGGGCCTTTCCTGTGGAGCGAGGCGGGGTGGGGGGAGAGAAGCCCTTCTTGCCACCGGCAAGCGGCGATCCCTGAGGAAGGCTCGGTGTTTTGGGGGGAGGGGGATTCCTCCTGACATCAGTTCCCCCTTTTTCTCCTGACAGCCGGACTGACATTCAATGGAGGTTTTGGCAAAGCTGGTTCAGCTTTGGGGAAGCAATCCCCCACCCACCCACCCCGACCCCGCAAGAAGAGATTGCGGCGGGGCAAGGAAGGAGCTTCCCTTCCCCATTTCGACAGCAGGGTTGCCCCCTCCCCAATCTCCCCTGCAGAGGAGGACCCAAGAGCCTGGCCTGGGAAACCCCAAAGAGTTGGCCGAAGTTTCTAGTCCCTTTTTTCCCCCAAAGGGCAATTTGACGTTCCCAGCTGGGGTCACGGGGAAAAAAGCGAAAGTGCTTTACGATTAGAGGAGAGCGAGCTATTTTTCCCCTTTCCCTGTTGAAGGATCGGCTTGCTCGGTCGCACCTTGTATTATGAATTGCGGCGGTGGGGATTGACCTCTAGGATCTCCCTGTGGTTAGAGGCTTTCTTGACATCAAAGCGGCCGGCGGAGGTTTGTGTGCTTGTGTGTCTTCCAGCCGTTTGGAGCGCAGCTTTTACGCATTCGAAAAGAGGGGTGGCTTGGGGGTGGGTGGGGGGGATTTGATGGCCCCGAAAAGTGGGGTGGAGTTTGGGGAGGAAAAGGTGGAGGCGTCCAGAGGCGACCCAGGTGGATCTTCCACCGTCTCCTCCTCCTCCTCCTCCTTCACGCTGTTACTTTTCTCAGCTTCGTGTAAAATATGCCCTATTAGCCAATGGTGCTCAACTGGATTAATGGCGGGGGAGGGGGCGGGGAGAAGAGATTTCATGGAAAGTGAACGCAGATTGTGTCGGCTGGAAATTGCTTTCGTTCCACTTTTATTTTTATTTTATTTTTATTTTATTTTTTTAATGGCGCCCTGGGTGAAATCAGCTGCGAAGGCTGCTGCGGGGGTCTTGGAGGAGAGCCGCTGGGGGGGGGGGAAGTGGGGGGAAGGCAGCCAGAGCTCTTCCAAGTGTGGGGGGGGGGATTTAGTGAGCATCCTTGGGTCGGGGAGCCCTTGCTGGGCCAGGTGGACAGGCTGGGTGGCTGATGGGGGGGGGTCCTTTTGGGGTGGTGGGTGGTGGTGGAGGGGAAACTGAAAGTGCCATTCCAAGGGTACCACCTAGTGGTAATTTTTTCAGGGAACCAGGAAGTGGGGGGATATGTACAACAGTCCTCCAGACAGAGAATTTTCCTAAGACTGGCGGGGGGGGGGGGGTTGAATGAGATCCCCACCTGGATTTATAGTCCCCCCCCCCAACACACACACACATCCTATTAGGTTGGGGAGATTCTGTGTATCTTAATGGGTATCATTGGCTGTTTCTCTCACTCTCCCACAGGCTGCTTTACAGGGAGAATATGAGACATTCTCTCTCTCCCTCCCCCTCCCTTCTCTCTCACACATTCCCTCTCTCTCTTCCTCCCTCACTCCCTTTCCCTCCTTCCCCCATCTCTCATTCTCTCACACAGTCTCTATCATTCTCTCTCTGTCACTCTCTCTCTCTCTCTCACACACACACACAATCTTTCACACACATTTTCTCTTTCACACATTTTCTCTCTCACACACACACATTCTCTTTCTCATTCCCTCTCCCTCCCCTTCTCTCACTCTCACACATTCTCTCTCTCATTCTCATTCTATCTCTCCCTCCCCCCCTCTCTCCCTCCCTCCCACCCTTTCTCTCCCTCCTTCTCTTTCTCTCATTTTCTCTCACATTCTCTCTCTCTCTCTCTCACACACACACACACATATATTTTCTCTCTCACACACATTCTCTCCCTCTCTCTCCCTCTCTCTCTGACACACACATTCTCTTCCCCCCCTCTCTCCTCCCTCCCTCTCCAGCGTGGTTGATGGTTATGGATATGACTTCAATGCAGCAGTGAAACCAAACACCTCCTCGTTTGCTTGCAGGGGAAATATCTCAGGGTGCCTTCAAACACTTGAGATAGATTTTGCCTCTTTCAGGAGGCGGTTTCCCGGCTAAATTAACTGGTCAATTAATGGGAAATCTTTAGGACTATGTGAGAAACAAAATCTAATTAAACGAGAGCAGGGAGAATATTGGGCCCCAAAGGCTTAGAATCCTGGGATCGCTTGATTCATTCTTTCTGGCTGCTGATGATTTGCTTGCCTTAAAGCCCTCAGAAAAAGTTCTCTTGGGAACAGAAAATTGTGTGGCTGTGTATTCTGCCACCCTCTGTTAGCTGGTGAAAGGACCAGAGGCCTGCCAAAGATTGTGTGTTGCATCTCATGGGGGAGAGTGTCAAAGACATCAGGTCCACCCTCCCTCCCTCCGTCGCTTCCTGTTCCTTTTCTTTCCTTCCTTCTATCATTCCTTCTTTCCTTTCTTCCTCTCTCTCTCCATCCTTCCCTCCCTTCCTTCCTCCCTCCCTCCTGTCCTTTTTCTTCCTTTCTTTCTATCCTTCCTTCCTCTCTCCCTCCCTCCCTTCCTTCTTCCCTCCTCCCTGTCCTTTTTCTTTCTTTCTTTCTTCTCTCCCTTCCTTGGTTCCTCCTTCCCTCCCTCTCTCCCTTCTTTCCCTCCTCCCTGTCCCTCTTCTTTCTTTCTTTCTTTCTTTCTTTCTTTCCTTCCTTCCCTCCTTCCTTCCTTCCTTCCTTCCTCCCTTCCTCCCTTCTACCCTCCCTGACCCTTTGCTTCCCTCCCTCTAAAAACACTCACCTGGGACAGAAGCAAGGGAAAATATCTGGGCATCCCTTTATCTATCCAAAAGAAATATAAGGCTCCCGTGTGTGTCTATGAATGTGAGAGTACGAAATTCGCTATAAACTACCCAGACAATCATTTCAGCAAAGGAATGTATTAATCTCCATAATATATATTAAAAAACAACAGCATGCGGGGCCACAGAAAGTTGCTCAATGTTATTATTATAATAGAAATGTCTAATCAGTCTTTAAAACCCGCACAAAGGAGGGGGAGGAGAATCCGTAGAAGGGATAATCCAATTGTTGTGCAGGTTTCTAGGGCATGATGAAAAATCCCTAGGCAGAACACGAGATCTTCCAGCCAGGAGATGCAGAGCTTAGACCAGGTGCTCACGCACCCACCTCCCAGTCCCGTTACCTGACCAGGTGTGCAGAAGAGCCTCCATTGGCTGATCCCAGTGAGCTTTGAAGCCGGAGGAACACCGTGCTGGGTGGGAGGTGGGCTGGAGAAATGGCAGAGGGGAGTCAAAAACCAAAAGGCATCACCCCTGCCTCTTTTTAGACACCACATCTGAAAAAAAAGGGCAGCAGCTTTGATTTCACAGTGGGCTCCAACAATGTTTCTGCCTCTGCTCCAGAGGCTGCTAATATGAAAGCGGAGAAGGCAGTGAAGAATCTCAGTTTTCATTTCACAGTGACAAATGGTGCACCAAGAACTAAGATCTACTAGATCAAGGGTGTCAAACTCAGGGCCCTGCGAGCTGGATCTGGCCCACGGAGTGCTTAGAACTGGCCCACGGGGCCACCCTGGAAACAGCGAAGGACTCTGCCAGTGAAAACAGAGCTCAAGGGGGTGGCACATGTTTTCGTTGGCAGAGGGCTATCAAAAGAAACTGAAGGCAAAACAAAAGGAGAAAAAAATTCCCCTTTTGCATTTGAGCATGCAAGAAGGGACAGGAAAAGAAGAAGGGGAAGAGGAAAGAGAAAATAAAAGAAGGGAAGATAGGAAGAGAGCAAGGAAGGAAAAAGAAGGAAAGAGGGGGAGGAAGAAGAAAGGAGAAGGAAGAGAGAAGGAAAAAGAAGGAAAGGGAGGGAGGGCAGAAGGAAGGAAGGAAGGAGATTATAATGGGAGTGAGGGAGAGTCTGAAGGAAAACCTGCCTTAGCAGCCACCACAGGTGCCCCTCCTGACATGAGTGAGGTCAAGCTGGCCATGCCTACCCCAGCCCCCCAAGCTCAAACACAACCCTGATGTGGCCCTCAACGAAATTGAGTTTGACCCCCCTATATTAGAGGGCTTCTCAAAACTTTAGCAACTTTAAGTAAAGTGTGGATTTCAACTCCTAGAATTCCCCAGGCAGCATGAATTCTCTGGGAGTTGAAGTTCATACATCTTAAATTTGTTATCTGTTGATGAACGCAGGTTTAGTCCTTACAGTAGGAGAGAATATTTATGGGTGAACAATATTTTTCTTTTAGAAATTAAAAAAGAACTGAATTTGTCTATTAGCCACGCGTAATCGCACATACTCCCCCCCCTTGATTGAATAACCTATTCTACAGTCTTGTGCATTAGTAAAAAAACATAAGAATGGATTATTCTTCAATAAGCAAAATTACATCAGCTTAATTTAACAGGCCACAGGATCTTATTTTCCTGGTATAAATTGAGTGCCCTTTTCTTTTATGCTGTGTAATTGCCATCAAGTGCAGAGAGCTTTAAAAGAATCCTTTCTCCATTCCTGTTTCAGATGAGAAAGGTAAAAGTTAAATTGGCCACTGTGTCCTTTATGTGTGGTTCCTGGGGAGAGGGGGGATTTCTTGCAAGGAGGAGGGAAACAGAAGGCTGCCTTTCCCATGTGCCCCCACAGCTTTTACTTCTCAAAGTATCAATCAATCAATCAGAATAGAGCTGGAAGGGACCTTGGAGGTCTTCTTGTCCAACCCCCTCCCTGCTCAAGCAGGAGACCGTATACCATTTTAGACAAATAGTGGTCCAGTTTCTTTTAAAAAACAACCTCCAGTGTTGAATTTCCTCAGATTACCAGTGGGGAAAAATGCAGACTACAGAAAGCATTTGCACCACTCAGCTGACCCTGAGGACACAGACAAACCTCCAAGTGGCCTCAACAACTCTCTAAAAGGATGCAAATGACCAGCTGTCTGAAAGGAGTATAAATCCTT
Organism: Thamnophis elegans; assembly: GCF_009769535.1. Classification (NCBI taxonomy): domain Eukaryota; kingdom Metazoa; phylum Chordata; class Lepidosauria; order Squamata; family Natricidae; genus Thamnophis; species Thamnophis elegans. The sequence goes on along the minus strand of NC_045553.1, from coordinate 15,280,089 downwards.
CCATTCCCCTCCATCCAATCAAAGCTGAAGAAGCTTTTTGGATGAGAAGCAAAAAGTCTTCAAAAGAAAACAAAAAACAAAAAACAAAAAAGTCCAGTTGCCTCCTGAAAAAACACTTTTGGGACAACCATGACTTGGAGGACGGAGAATCTCTACAGACCTCCAGTGGTGAAGCACCCAGAAGTTCTGGAGGCAAGCCATTCCACTGAATAATGGAGTTGGAAGAGACCTTGGGGGTCTTCTAGTCCAACCCCCTGCTCAAGCAGGAGACCCTATACCAGAGGTGGAACCAAGAAGGTTCTGACAGGTTCTGGAGAACCGGTAGTGGGGCTGCCCTTGAAGAGTGTTCGAAGACTTCAGTTAGTCCAGAATGCAGCCACGCGAGCGATTGTGGGTGCACCCAGTTACACCCACGTTACACCTATCCTCCGTGAGCTGCACTGGCTACCCATTAGTCTCCGGACCCGCTTCAAGGTGCTGGTCATTACCTATAAAGCCCTACATGGCATTGGACCTGGGTACCTGAGAGACCACCTCCTGCCGATTACCTCCCATAGACCGATTAGATCTCACAGGTTAGGTCTCCTCCGGATTCCATCTGCCAGCCAATGTCGGCTGGCGACTCCCCGGGGGAGAGCCTTCTCTGTTGCAGCTCCAGCCCTCTGGAATGACCTCCCCGTGGAGATCCGGACCCTTACTACCCTCCCGGCCTTCCGCAAAGCCACCAAGTCCTGGCTGCTCCAGCAGGCCGGGGGGCTTGTGAAACATCCAGCCCCACGGAAACTGTGAATGTTGCGTTTTTTTAAGTGTTGTCTTTGTCTAGTTATCTCCCCCTCCCTTGTCTATTGTGAGCCGCCCGGAGTCCTTCGGGAGCGGGGGGCATACAAGACAAATAAACTAAATAAACTAGTGGAAATTTTGAGTAGTTAGGAGAACCAGCAAATGTCACCTCTGAATGGAGATTTTACAGTAGCCTTTCCGTGCCATGCCCACCAAGCCACGTCCACAGAACCAATAGTAAAAAAATGGTTTTTACCACTGCCCTACATCATTTCAGACAGGTGGCTGTCCAATCTCTTCTAAAAAACCTCTGGTGATGGAGCACCCTCAGCTTCTGACAGCATTAATTGTTCTCACTTTCGGGAAGTTTCTCCTTAATTCCAGGTTCTCGCACAACCTCACATCTGGCCAAAGAGCTTCCAAGAGGCAGATGTGAAAGCAGTTAACCAGATGTGGAGCCTTTGCCGACTTTTTGTAATAATATAACTAATAGAGGCCCACCCTAAAAACATGGAGATTAAACGTTATCTCGGTGCCTCTTTTTCCAGAACTGCCCTACAACTTTGAGTCTTTTTACTGAAATTCTAACCAGTTTGGATCCTGCTTTTTTTCAGATTTAGTCCAGGACTAAAGAATGCCGCTTGCTATGTATATTTTGGGTTCCATTTTTGGGTTCTTACTGGATACAAGATAAGTTTAAAGAGGGTTGCCTACAATTGTGATTAGAGTGGGACAATTTGTCAGACTAAGGAGGTGAAGATTGTTTCAAGTTGTACACTCATTTGTCTTACAACTTTTAAGGATGTACCATAATTGAAAATAATGCATTGCTCTGCCTAGCTATGTTTGCCCTTTGGATATCTCAGCAAGTCTGAACTTTGCTTTTGGTTTGTTGGATAAATCACAATTGACTGGATTCACATATCGCCCAAAGCCGTGCTGTGTGGGTTTTTTTTTTGTTAGATTGTTGTGCAAACCCAGTTTGGTGACTAAATCAACATTTTTGTTATAAGTTGCAAATAAATGACTCAATTTTTTTTAAGTCCCATTTTTATTATTTGTAGAAGCAACTTAAGGTGGTGAACTCTGTCAGGGTTCCGATGGATGCCCTAATTAAATCATGAGCCTCAAGCTTCAAAAGAAATCTAGTTATTTATTAGGAGCAACATGCACAGCTCTGACCCCTCGTAATTTATGGCCCAGTTATGACCCTGTTCCCCCCTCCCCCCATGATTCATGATTTATGAATGTGTCATAAATCACATTCTCCAATGGAGCATTTTCCACCTGTTTCCTATCCACCTGTTGAAGGTTACCTGGGAGACAGCCTTGATAAAGATATGCATGGAATGTGCTTTTGGTTGTAGCTGCCATGCTGCTCCGTCAGTCCCCCCACATCTTGCCTATGGCAACTCAAGACCAGGCCAGGGATTCTTTGCGAGTTGACACATATGTAATACAGGTAGTCCTAGACGTATGACCATAATTTAGCCCAGAATTTTGGTTGTTCAGTGAGAAACTTGTTAACTGAGTTTTGCCCCATTTTAAGATTTTTCTGGCCACATTTGTTAAGTGAATCACAGGAGTTGTTAAATTAGTAACATGGTTGTTAAGTGAATCTGGCTTCCCCGTGGACTTTGCTTTTCAGGAGGTCATAAAAGGGGGATCATGTGACCCTTGGACACAGCAGTGGTCATAAATATGAACCAATCATCAAGTGTCCGAATGCAAATTATGTGACCATGGGGATGCTGTAGTGGTCGTAAGTACAAAAAATGGTCATAAGTCACTTTTTCCAGTGCCATTGTAACTTCGAATCATCACTAAATGAACTGTTGTAAGTCAAGGACTACACGTACTCTTTCCCCCTCTTACCTCCTGAACACAACAACCTTGTGAGGTTCAGTGGGCTGACTAGTGACTGACCCAAAGACACCCAGCTGCTTTCATGCCTAAGGCAGATGGATAACTTCAGAGTAAATCCACTCATTCTTCCATCACACCTGGGCTGAAATTATTAGAATAAATCTTTTAAATGCAGGCATTGTACACAAAATAGATGGGCCCTTTCACATGAGTTCAAACTGCCATAGTTTACCCTGGAAATTACAGAATAAATTAGAATTCTTTATTGGCCAAGTGTGATGGGACACACAAGGAATTTGTCTCTGGTGCGTAAACTCTCTCAGTGGAGGTACAAGCAACAAGTGACCAATCCTGATCATAATCATAAAATACAGTAATCATAAATTACAAGATACAACCTTCAGTTATCGTCATAGGATACTAAATAAGTAATCAACATGAATCATAATAGGATACTAAATAAAAGCAATCAACATAAATCATGGGTTGCAAACAACAAAGTTATAGTCATAAGAAGCTAAGGAAACAGGTAATAGGAAAGATGAGAAGGATAGGATAATAGAAGGATAATGATGACAATGATGATGACAACAACAGCAACAACATTACAAACTAATGCCATGAAAGCGAAGAAATACGTCCTACCAGTATCCAAAAAGCCATGGGAACATAAAGTGGAAAAAGTTACCAAGAATGAGACGGTGAAGATCCTGTGGGACTTTCGAATACCGATGGATCATCATTTGGAACACAACATACCAAATATCACAGTTGCCAAGGGCCGAAGTGTATAGTTTAGTGATATCGCTGTACCAAAAGAAAAAGAACTGGAAAAAATTATGAAATAATGCAACCTGGCCATCGAAGCTACCCGGCTATGGATGAAACATGTAAGAGTGATACCCATTGTCATCAGGGCACTTGGTACCATGTCCAAGAATTTTGCAAAACACATCAAGAAATTGCAGCTTCCTGCAATAACACCAGCAGAACTGCAAAAACCTGCGCTACTCAGAACATCGTATATTTTAAGAAAATACTTGGTTGATACCTAGGATGCTGGCAGCAACCTGTATCAACAATTAGTACCAGTCAATGGTATTTGTGACACATGTTTAAATGTTCAGTTGGCTGCACTTCATGTTTAATGAATAAAATAAATAACAATAATAATAGATTAATAAATTATTATTATTAATAATAATTAATGGAGTTTTGCAAGAGGCAACTGTGATGCCAACTTATCTTACCAGCTAGTGGTCTTTAAATCCTTGGAGTCGACTTGCTCACCATTGAGCACAGAAAATGAAATGTCCTCCTTCCAAAATGTTTCCAAGAGATTGATATTTTTGACACCCAGATTCGGCTACCTCCTCAACTCCTCAAAGGTTGGGGCTTTTACTTAGCCTTATCTGTGCATTTAATTTTGGAATCTGAGTTTTGACAGCTTTTGATAGCCCCTGAGCAAATAATATTTATTATTTGGGAGGACTTGATGGATAGCATATTATGGAGAAGTGAACTAAAATCAGTCTTTAGACTTATCAGTTCATTTCTTTCATTGTGATTTGAAGGTTATGGGTTAATTCTGTAACCAAAGCAATTGTTCAATGTTCCCTAAATCAATCCATCTAGAGATTTATTCGTGGCATAACGTTTAGCCATAGAAAGCGTGCAGAAAAGAGCAACAAAGATGATAAGAGGACCGAGATAAAGTAGAATGAGCTGGGAAGGGACCTTGGAGGTCTTCAAGATGCAACGGTCATAAGTGTGAAAAATAGCCATAAGTCACTTTTTTCAAGGTGGTTGTAAACTTTGAATTAAGCGAACTGTGGTAAGTTGAGGATACCTGTATTAAGGGGAGACGGCAGTGAGGAGCACAGCAGTGGTGCGAAATGCACTACTTCCCATGTGTTTAACTTCCTTAATTTCCTAAAGTTTGGAAAGTGGTTTGCCATGCAGTACCGAATAGCAAAGGGAAACACAATGTCTTAGAATTTGGCTCCAGCATGCAGTTTCTTGGCTTCCTATTCTAATGACTGTTCTGGATATGAAGATTTACCTTTTTTGTACCATGAGGGTCCCATTTGCTCAAGGACCTGTTGTGGCCTATTGAATGCTGGCCAATCCAGCAGCTGATTCAGAGGAGAAGGAGGTGTGGGAATTAGGGTCAGCATCAAGGCAACCTGGGAGGTCCGAAGGGGAAGAGGGAATGGAGCTGGCAGAGAGAAAGAGAGAGACTGAGGCAGAGCCTGGGCTGTCCATCACCCCTCGGATGGAGAGTCAACAGCCTGCAGGTCTGGAGGTGGCTGATGAGGAAGAGGAGGAACAGTTGCGTCCAGGGCCTGATGCACAGATGCGCAGAAGGCAGAGGAGAGGAGAGCAGTGGAAATCTATGGGCCAGTCCTTGGGTTAGAAGAGCCACCCCACCCTAGTTCTGGGGATTAAAGGCAGGGGGCAGAGATGAATAGATGTGGCACACAACTATTCATCTCCTGGATGGATGGACTGGTTAGCATGCAGTGAGAGAGAAACTTTTTGCCAGGGTTGCTGGGATTCCTAATAAAGGAATCTTTGAGTTAACTTCAGAAGGTTGGTTGTGTTTGGGGAGCTGGGTCAGAACAAGACCCATCCATAAGGTGGAGCTGAGGATCAAAGGTTGTATGGCTGGAGCCTTGTTTGAAGATCATGTGCTAAGAGAATGGGAACACCTGCTGTATACAGTAAGGCAGGTGGAAATGGAAGACGTAGATTTGTAAAATCAATTCAGCAAATATTAATGCTATGGAAGAGACCTACATTTTCTCTGTACCATTTTTTTTTCATTCTCTTTGACAGCAGAGAATTTGCTTTTAATAAGACTTGAGTGGGAGAGGAGGGTTTTCAGAGAATTTCTCAAGCACAGCTTTCACTAGGGTGAGGCCAAGGATTCTTCTATTTCTCATTGCAGCAGGTGGCTATGCGCAAGAATATTCTCAGCTAAGCATTAGTACCTGCCTGGAGTTAGATAACAATCAACAAAGTTCAAGGGAGGTTGTGACTTGAGTTCACTTGTGGCTATGTAAGGATCCTAGGCTGATTGCTCTTTTAATCTCAACCCCAGTTTCTGACAGTCCTTCTCCTACATTAATTAAGTCTATAATGCAAAGTTGTCCAAGTTGTTTGAATGCTTCCATTCTTGCTTGGAATACCTGAGATTCCCAATGGAAAGGTATGGAGTCATGCTGTTAATTGTCTCCTACTACAGCTGCTCAGGGGTGGGTTGCTATTGGCATTCCTGCTGGTTTGGCGTGCAAAAAATGCTCTGCACACATGCGCATTTGCACCTAAAAATGGTCTGGTCATGTGCACCTTAGAATAGGAAAAAGATTACATTTTTGCAATGAATATTGTTCTGCGCATGCAGAAATGGAAATCAAGATGGCGCCAACGACAATAAAATCAGTTCAGGGGCGTGGCAGGCCAAGTTACTACCTACTTGACCGAACCAGTCTGAACCGGTAGGAATCCCACCTCTGCAGCCACTCCTCTTTTAGCAGATACCTTGTTTAGTGACCGTTTATAAATAAAATGGTCATTAAAAGCACATTTTACAATTAGTAGTAATCACATGTTATGTTCTTGATAAATGTACGTCCTGGGATAGTGTGAGGTACTTCCAACTCCCTTCAATAGGGATAAAATTGTAAGGATGCACTTATTTTAGTTTAAGCAAAGACAAATACAAGACTAAAACATTACATATAATGATAGATATAAATCAAACAGTAAAAAAATAAAAATGCATAATATCATGATTTCTTAGTCTAAATAAAACAAGTAACCCATAAATGAATCATACTTACAACTCCAGGAATACACATAATATCCAATATATAAAAACATAAAATGACGTAGAATCAAAAGTATATCTTTTAAATTGCAACAATAAACAGTTTTTCTATAATCAGAACATATCTAGTCATCAAATCCGAAAGTCAAAACTTCCTTTTTATCTTTATCAAGCGAAAAATCCAAAAGTAGCATCCTTGTTGAAAAAAAAAGCAGTCAAATTGTGATCTTAATCAAAGCAGTCAAATTTCCCGTTTCAACCAGTTCCATTAACTCCACAATCCATTCTTCCATTGTGAGAATTCACACATCCTTCCACCTTTGTGCATATAGGATACCTTGCAGAACTTGTCATATATAAGAAATCCCATATTTTCTTCCAATCAGTCAGAGCTGGAAGGAATTTTGGAGGTCTTCTAATCCAAACCCCTGCTGAAGCAGGAGACCCTATCCAGCCTATTCTTAAAAATCTTCAGTGATGAAACACCCACAACTTCTGAAGGCAAACGCAAACTGTTCCACTGGTTAATTGTCCTCACTGTTAGGAAGTTTCTCCTTAATTCCAGGCTGCTTCTCTCCTTGAATAGTTTCCATCCATTGTTTCTTATCCTGGCCTCTGGTGCCTTGGTGAATAATTTGACCTCTTCTTTGGGACCTCCTCAAATACTGGAATTCTGCTATCATGTCCCACCTAATTCTTCTTTTATTTAGATTAGGCAGACCCAAATCCTGCAGCCATTCTTCATATGTGTTAGTCTCCAGGCCTTTGATCATCTTAGTTGCTCTTCTCTGAGCTTTTTCCAAAATCTCAACATCTTTTTTGTAGTATGGTGACTGAAACTGGATGCAGTATTCCATGTGGCTTTATAAAGTGGTACAAATACTTCATGTGATTTTAATTCTGTGCTTCTGTTTATATAACCAAGAACTGTATATTCGCTTTTTTCCAGTCTGTTTATCCATCAAACCAAAAATAAACAATTCTGATTTCTAATGTGCATCAGTTTTAAGAAGGTTCTGGAGCCGCAAATCTCTTTTGCTTAGCAGTTTTATAAGTGTACTATAAACAATAAAAGATACTGTCATATTGATTTCATTTCCAGTATATATATTTTTGACAATTTTTCAGGTATTAAAACCAATTATACATCATTTTATAATTTTTTAGAATCATAATTTAATGTAAATTTCAATCCATTTGTCCACATTTTCCCATTTGTCAAGGATAATATTATATTGATGTTTTGCCCATTTAATCTTTCAATCTTTAACATACTGTATATTCACCCTTTCCATTCATCACAAATAATTTGTAAACCATAGCAATGAGATGTTCATCATTGTATTCATTGGCAAGCAACAGGGAGAAAGCAGAACTATTTAACTCATGTTTTGCATCTCTCTTTACACAAAGGGATAAAACAGTCCAACCTATCAAAAACAGTACCACAAAAATCAGATTAGGAACACAAGTTGAAATAGGGAAGAAAATGGTAAGTGAGCATCTGTCTACCCCAGACGAGTTCAAATTACCAGGACTGGATAGATTACACCCCAGGGTTCTAAAGGAACTGGCAGACAAGATCTCAGAACCACTGAACTATATCTTTCAGAGATCCCGGAACTACCAGAGGACTGGAAAAGAGCTGATGTGGTTCCCATCTTCAAAAAAGGGTAAAAAACAGATCAAGGAAACTACAGACCTATCAGCCTGACCTCAATACCAGGAAAGATTCTGGAAAAGATAATCAAGCAATGAATTAGCAAACACCTGGAAGCAAACAAAGTAATAGCCAAAAGCCAACATGGGTTTGTCAAAAAAAGATCATGCCAGACTAATCTTATTGCATTCTTTGATAATATGACAAAGTGGACCAGAGGAATGCCGTCAATATAGTTTACTTGGACTTCAGTAAGGCATTTGATAAGGTAGACCATAACCTACTACTAGATAAAGTAGAAGAATGTGGGTTAGACAGCATCCTCACCAGATGGATTCGTAACTGGCTGACCAACCGCACTCAACATGTAGTCCTCAATGGAACTGCATCTTCATGGAGGGAAGTATGCAGTGGAGTACCCCAAGGCTCTGTTTTAGGCCCAATACCCTTCAACATCTTCATCAATGATTTGGATGAGGGAATAAATGGGGAACTCATCAAATTTGTAGATGACACCAAGCTGGCAGGAATAGCCAACACTCCAGAAGATAGGCTGAAGATACAGAAGGATCTTGACAAACTTGAACATTGGGCACTATCTAATAAAATGAAATTCAATGGTGAAAAAAGTAAGGTTCTACATTTAGGCAACAAAAATGAAATGCACAGGTACAGTATAGGTGCGACCTTGCTCAACAGTAGTAACTGTGAGAGGGATCTTGAAGTCCTAGTGGACAACCATTTAAATATGAGCCAGCAGGGGGCAGCAGCTGCCAAAAAAGCCAACACACTTCTAGGCTGCATAAACAGAGGGAAAGAATCAAGATCATATGATGTGTTAATACCACTTTATAATGCCTTGGTAAGGCCACACTTGGAATACGGCATTCAGTTTTGGTCACCACGATGTAGAAAAGATGTGGAGACTCTAGAAAGAGTGCAGAGAAGAGCAACAAAGAGGATTAGGGGACTGGAGACTAAAACATATGAAGAACGGTTGCAGAAATTGGGTATGTCTAGGTTAATAGAAAGAAAGACTAGAGGAGACATGATAGCAGTCTTCCAATATCTTAGGGGCTGCCACAAAGAAGAGGGAGGCAAACTATTCTCCAATAGGGGGTAGAACAAGAAGCAATGGGTGGAAACTAATCAAACTTAGAACTGAGGAGAAATTTCCTGACAGTTAGAACAATTAATCAGTGGAACAGAAGTTGCCTCCAGAAGTTGTGAATGCCCCAACACTGGAAGTCTTTAAGAAGATGTTGGATAGCCATTTGTCTGGAACGATATAGGGTTTCCTGCCTAGGCAGGAGGTTAGACTAGAAGATCTCCAAGGTCCCTTCCACCTCTGCTATTGTATTGTATTGTATTGGATTGTATTGTATTGTATTGTATTGTATTATTGTATTATATTGATATATAAATATGTTGCAAAAGTAGTTCTTTCATCTGTACAAACTTTTTTATCCAATTTAAATCTTTCGGATAGTTGAACATGCCTCCTTGCATATCATTTGGTGATTGACAGGGATCCTTATGAAGGCAGGATACAGGGTGGATTTGATTTAAATCAAGTAGATTTAAATCACTAGTAAAAAGGCTTATTTAAAAACTTGATTTCAGTCATAATTTTTAAAGAGCAACTGTCATCTCTGTCCCGCAGGGACTCCTCCTCATGGGTCAGTTGGTGATGCGGCAGGGACACAACAAGGTGAGGGATGTGGCAGGCAGCAGGTGAGTGGATGCCCGCTAACAGGTGCTGCCATGATGGATTTGAAATGACAGGTGCTCTTTAAATATAAGGACTCATTCTTGCTGATACTTAGAATCTTTAATATTATTATTTGCAAACAAAATGAAGGTTTCCTATTTACCTTGCAGAGCTTGGATTCATGGGATGAGTCTACCAAAAAAGTAAATATTGCAGAATGTACAGCCTCATGCTACATAACTAAGCTCCATTTCAGAATACCACAGGGTTGACCAAGTCATTAAACAGAGGAAATTATTACTTCAGATGGCGTGAATCTGTGTGTCTCGATCTTGGCAAATATGGGGACTTCAACTAACACAATTCCCCATCCAGCATGAATTCTGAGAGTCGAAGTCCATGTATCTTAACGTTGCCAAAGTTGATTTTGCCTTTTGGTGGAAGAGCTCTGTGTGGCCCACAATGTCACCTAAGACCCGCAAAAGGAGTCTCCAGACCTAGGGGAGAAGGTCAGATGTTCCTAAAAGCAGGCAGCCGGTTCTTTCAAATGACTGATCCTGGAAAGTAGCAGTATTGTGCTGGAGAATAAAATTACACCATTATGTTTTTCTACCTCAGGCAGCAAAATGTCTCAATGCTTTCCTTTAATCACACGGATTAAAGTAAATTTCAGTTGCCAGCTTAGCTGGATTGTAAAGACGGAAAGAGGAGCAGGTGGCATCTTAAGTTGAAAAGTGTGGAATCCTAGAATGTGAAGGGCCATAAATGTCATTTAATCCAATTTTCTATTCGATCAAATCTCAACCCTTCCTGGAAAGCTTTTATTCAGTTCCTGCTCAGGGTTTAATAACAATACCCATGGCCAACTTTGCATGGCCAACTCATCAAGGCCAACTTTGCATGGCCAACTCATCAAGGCCAACTCACCAGGGCCAACTTGCCACAGGACAACTCACCAAGGCCAACTTGCCACAGGACAACTCACCAAGGCCAACTCACCAAGGCCAACTCACCAGGGCCAACTTGCCATGGCCAACTTGCCATGGCCAACTCGCCATGACCAACTTGCCACAGGACAACTCACCATGGCCAACTCATCATGGCCAACTCACCATGGCCAACTCACCAAGGCCAATTCACGAAGGCCAACTCATCATGCCAACTTGCCACAGGACAACTCACCATGGCCAACTCACCAAAGCCAACTCACCATGGCCAACTCGCCATGGCCAACTTGCCACAGGACAACTCACCATGGCCAACTCACCATGGCCAACTCACCATGGCCAACTTGCCACAGGACAACTCACCAAGGCCAACTCACCATGGTCAACTCACTACAGGACAACTCACCACAGGACAACTCACCAAGGCTAACTCACCAAGGCCAACTCACCATGGCCAACTCATCATGGCCAACTTGCTGCAGGACAAGAGTTACACTAATTTCAAAGCAATGGTGGAATAGAATCACTAAGGAAAGGATGAAAAAGGAGTGACAGAATGAAATGTGAATTGCAAAAATTAAAATATTTTTGTATTTAATTATTTAATGATAATTAAATTGAATTGTTAAATTGTCCTGTAGTGAGTTGTCCTGTGGTGAATTGTTCCGTGGTGAGTTGGCCATGGTGAATTGCCACCTCCATCTGCTCAATCACATTCAGTGGAACTCAACCCCTTTTGCCAATCATTGTCAAAGCTATCAGGAAATTTTTCCTAATATTCAACCAGAATCGCTTTCTCGTACATTAAAGTCCATTATTCTACATGTGGTAAACTGGGATGATAGAGAAGAGTTATGATCATAGGTGTGACAATATATAAAGTAGTTGATGAGGATTGCCCTAAACCTGGTCGTATTTTCTCAGAGCTAAACATATCCAGTTCCTTTGGAGGTTAAGTTCCACAAGCCCACGATCTTCCTGGTTGCCTTTACTTGCTCGTTTGTTTCACTGTATTCGTATTTTGTGCCCAAAATCAGAATCAATATTCAATGTGATGTGTCCATGTATCACATTTTATATTTCTTCCTCGTATCCTCTAAGGCACCCGTGCATATTCTGCAGCTCCATAAACATCTGAATGGTCGTCATCACAATAAACCTTTAGCCATTAAGCAAATCATTAGCATTGTAGCATCTTCTCTTCATCCCATTAAAAAGATAATTATACAGTCTCTGTTTGCCTCTGAATCAGGAAACTCTGCATAACGTAGTCATTATGGCCCTCTAACTAATCTCTCTAGGAAATTCTTAAGGCGGGGATAAAACCCAAGAGCACATCTTCAGGAGGAAACCTGGAGTTTGACCCTTTTAAGAGGGGAGTAGGAATGATTAGCCAATCTCCATTGTAAGAGACTGCAAATACAATGCAAATGTGGGATTTCTGCTGTGTTGCAGAAGAAGCGGAACTGACTTAATTGAGTGTACTCTTTTGCATTCCTCTGCACCTGAACTTTTTTTTTCTTCATTTCCATCACATTCATTAAGATGTACTTTCCATGGTCAATCTCCTCTTTTGACTCTTTTGGGAACGAAAGTGGTGGGATTAACAGATTAACAGAATTGGAAGGACCTTGTAGGTCATCTAGTCCAACCCCCACATCTAAGCAGGAGACCCTACACCATTTCTGACAGATGGCAGTCCAGTCTCTTCTTGAAAGACTCCAGAGATGAAACTCCCACAACTTCCGAAGGCAACTTCTGTTCCATCAGTTGTTGGTTCTCACTGTCAGGAAATTTCTCCTTATTTCCAGGTTGAATCTCTCCTTGTTCATTTTCTGTTTTCCATTCATCCTTGTCTGGCCTTTAGGTACTTGGGAGAATAGCTTGACCCCCTCCTCTCTGGGGCAGCCCCTCAAATATTGGAAGGCTGCTCTCCTGTTTCCCCTGGACCTTCTCTTCACTAGACTAGCCAGGCCCAGTTCCTGCAACCGTTCTTCGTATGTTTGAGCCTCCAGTTCCCTCATCATCCTTGTTGCTCTTCTCTTTTTTTTAGAGTCTCAACATCTTTTTTATAGTGTGGTGACCAAAACTGGATGCAGTATTCTAGGTGTGGTCTTACTAAGGCTTTATAGAGTGTACATATAAAGAACGGTTCCATGAACTGGACATGGCTAGTCTAGTGAAGAGAAGGACCAGGGGAGACAGGATAGCAGCCTTCCAATGTTTGAGGGGCTGCCACAGAGACGAGGGGGGTCAGGCTATTTTCCAAGGCACCTGAAGGCCAAACAAGGAATAATGGATAGAAACTGAACAAAGAGAGATTCAACCTGAAAATAAGGAGAAGTTTTCTGACACTGAGAACAATCAACCAATGGAACAGAAGTTGCCTTCGGAAGTTGTGGGAGCTTCATCACTGGAAGCTTTCAAGAGACTGTACTGCCATCTGTCTTAAATGATGTAGGGTCCCCTGCTTAGGCAGGGGGTTGGACTAGATGACCTCTAAAGTCCCTTCCAACTCTGTTATCTGTAAGTGTTAGGTCTTTTAGTCCAACCCCCTGTTCAAGCAGGAGACCCTCTAAAATTTCAGACACTTAATTTTTCTTACATAGGTGTTCAGTGCAAGCCACAACATTTTAAAAACAACATTTTTATCTTGCACTGATTCAGAGTTACAGAATAACTGAATTGAATTGCAGGTTGGGAAGCTGTAGCAACGAGAGGCAGGATATTCACATTTCCCTCAGTCCCCTGGTTATTAAATAAGCAGGAGAGCTGGTCTCTCTGTGAATATAAATTTCACTCACATTCTCTTTTTCTTTGAAATAAAATTTGGAAGCTTACTCTCCTCAAATTGACCGAGAACTGATGGTGTTTGTACAAACATTTGCTGTTATATTTCTATGTTCCCTATTTAATTCTGCAGAAGTACCTAGAAACCCAGCAGAAATATGAATATCTATTCAAGCCAAAGTTATTTGTTTTTGTTGGTTTTTAAACAGATAAGCTGTACAAGATTGTTTCAAGCATAATTGATAAGCCCTTCCTCTTCCCTATGACACAGGGAAACTCAAGGAAGGCTATATTTTTTATCCTTGTATTCATTTATTTTTTGAGAGTTTATTGAGAGTTTATTTATATGCCGCCCTTTTCCCTGGGGGGACTCAGGGTGGCTTACAACTTGAAGGGGGGGGGGGAACAAACATTTAACACGTAAAACAGTACATAATTAAAAGCACAACATTCATACCATTCGGGTGGGTTACAGTCTTTAGCCCCAGGCCTGACGGGATAGCCAGATTTTAAGGGCTGTGCGGAAAGTCTGGAGGGTGGTGAGGGTACGAATCTCCACGGGGAGATCGTTCCATAGGGTCGGAGCTGCCACCGAGAAGGCTCTCCTCCACGTAGTTGCCAGTCGGCATGGACCGGCAGATGGAACTCGGAGGAGGCCTAATCTATGGGATCTAATTGGTCGCGTGGAGGTGATTGGCAGTAGGCGGTCTCTCAAGTACCCAGATCCACTACCATGAAGGGCTTTGTAGATGACGACTAGCACCTTGAAGCGTACCCGGAGATCAACAGGTAGCCAGTGCAGCTCGCGGAGGATAGGTGTTATGTGGGTGAAGCGAGGTGCACCCACAATCGCTCGCGCGGCCGCATTCTGGACTAGCTGAAGTCGCCGAATACTCTTCAAGGGCAGCCCCATGTAGAGCACATTGCAGTATTCCAGCCTAGAGGTCACAAGGGCACGAGTGACTGTTGTGAGAGCCTCCCGGTTCAGGTAGGGGCGCAACTGGTGCACCAGGCGAACCTGGGCAAATGCTCCCCTGGTCACAGCTGACAAATGGTGTTCAAAAGTCAGCTGTGGGTCCAGGAGGACTCCCAAGTTGCGGACCCTGTCTGAGGGGTGTAGTGTTTGACCCCCCCAGCCTGAGAGATGGAACACTTGCCGAATTAGTGGGAGGGAAACACAACAGCCACTCGGTCTTATCTGGGTTGAGCACAAGTTTGTTAGCCCTCATCCAGTCCCTAACAGCTTCAAGGCCCTGGTTCATCACGTCCACCGCTTCATTGAGTTGGCACGGGGCGGACAGATACAACTGAGTATCGTCCGCATACTGGTGGTATTTTATCCCGTGCCACCGAATGATCTCGCCCAGCGGTTTCATGTAGATGTTGAAAAGTAGGGGGGACAAGACCGAACCCTGCGGCACCCCATATGTTAGGGGCCTAGGGGTCGATCTCTGCCCTCCAACTAACACCGACTGCGACCTGTCCGAGAGGTAAGAGGAGAACCACCGCAAAACAGTGCCTCCCACCCCCACCTCCCGCAGTCGTCGCAGAAGGATACCATGGTCGATGGTATCAAAAGCTGCTGAGAGGTCAAGGAGAACCAGGATGGAGGCGTGGCCTCCGTCCCTGGCTCTCCAGAGGTCATCGGTCAATGCGACCAAAGCGGTTTCTGTGCTGTAGCCAGGCCTGAAGCCGGACTGGAAGGGGTCAAGATAACTAGCTTCCTCCAAGGACCGCTGGAGCTGAAAGGCCACCACCTTCTCAACAACCTTCCCCACAAAGGGGAGGTTGGAGACTGGACGATAATTGTTAAGAACGGCTGGATCCAAAGATGGTTTCTTCAGGAGGGGTCTCACCACCGCCGCTTTAAGTGCGGGGGGAAAGACCCCCTCCCGAAGGGAGGCGGTAACAACCGCCTGGATCCAGCCCCGTGTCACCTCCCTGCTGTTAGCAACCAGCCAGGAGGGGCACGGGTCCAGTACACATGTGGAGGCACTCACAGCTCTCATGGCCTTGTCCACATCCTCAGGGGCAACATCCTGAAACTCAACCCAGTGATGGTCTACCAGATTATCCCCTTGTGCCTCGGCTGGATCTGCGGAATCGGAGTCCAAGTCCGACCGAAACCGAGCAACTTTGTCCGCTAGAAACTGGACGTAATCCTCAGCCCTACCCTGCAGGGGATCCCCCGTATCCCTCCTATTTAGGTGGGAGCGGGTTATCCTGAACAGGGCGGCTGGGCGCGACTCAGCGGAGGCAATCAAGGTGGCAATATAAGCTCTTTTCGCCGTCCTAATTGCCCTGATGTATTCCTTGATGCACAATGTTAGAAGTGCTCGGTTCGATTCGGATTTATTGGATCTCCATAAGTGCTCTAGGCGTCTCTTCCGGCGCTTCCTCTCCCGGAGTTCCTCGGTGAACCAAGGTGGCCTCCGGAATCCACTACCTCGGAGCGGCCGTAGTGGCGCAATCCGGTCAAGAGACTCCGTCGCTGCTGAGTTCCAGGCAGCAACCAGAGTCTCCACCGGACTGTGGGCGAGGGTATCAGGAATAACACCAAGCTCCGTCTGGAACCTCAAGGGGTCCATAAGTCACCTGGGGCGGAACCACCTGGTCGGTTCCTCCTCCCTACAGTGGGGGTTTGGTCTCCGAAAGTCAAGCCTCAGTAGGCAGTGGTCTGACCACGACAGGGGTATGATCTCATTACCCCTCAGACCAAGATCACAAGTCCACTGCTCCAAGAGAAATACGAGGTCGAGCATGTGACCCGCTGAGTGGGTTGGGCCCCGAATTACTTGGGTCAAGCCCATGGCTGTCATGGAAGCCATGAACTCCTGCGCCCCATCAGAGTGTTCACCGAGCGAAGGCAAATTGAAATCCCCCAGAACCATAAGCCTGGGGAACTCAATTGCCAGCTCGGCTACCGACTCGAGGAGCGAGGGGAGGGCTGCTGCAACGCTGTTGGGAGGTAGGTACGTTAACAGCAAACCCACTTGACCCTTGAGGTCCAACTTCACCAGCAGGGACTCACACCCGACAAGCTCCAGAGCAGGGATCCTACGAGGTACTAGAGACTCTCGGATAACAATAGCCACACCCCCACCCCTTCTCTGAGCTCTCGGCTGATGGAGCACCTGAAATCCTTCTGGGCACATCTCTACGAGGGGGACTCCTCCCTCCGGGCCCAGCCAGGTTTCAGTAATACATGCCAGGTCTGCCCTCTCGTCTAAAATTAAGTCCCAGACGAGGGGAGCCTTATGAACTACAGACCTGGCATTTAGCGACAACAGCCTGAGACCAGGGTCCTGATTACTCGCGCCATCTGGCCTTGGAGTGGGACTCATAGGGCCGGAAGGAGGGATCTCTGTAACGTAGTGAGCCCTCCTTCCCCGGTAATGGCCAGCCCTAAAGTCCCCGCCATATCTGCCCCTCCCTGTTATGACCGTAATGCTCCGGCCCACTCCCGTGTCTGTAATTCCCTCAACTACCCCAACGACCCCCACATTCCTCGGCAGGTCCTCCGAATCAAACACACTCATTCGTTCACCCAAGCAATCCCCACGTAATAATTAAAACACACAAAATACAACAATAATAGGTCAATAAAAAGTGGGATCATTCACTCAATCACATGTATATCCCATGCATATCCCATACAAAAGAGAGAGAGAAAAAAAAGAGAGAGAGAAAAAGAGCGAAAGAAAATTGCGCAGTTGTTTAAAAAAAGTGCAAGTTCTGGGAAGGTCCAAAAAGTCCAGGGTAGTTGAGGGAAGCAGAGAGCTTTCTTACATACTGTGAGCACCCCCACTCATCTGGTAATGGCACTCTCTGAGGAAAACAAGTCCAGGGCGGTATCAGGTAGCGATGGCCGTGGCAGATGGAAATGCAGTCCAAAAGCCACGCTCAAGAAAGAGTCAAGTGTCAAACAGCAGAAGGCCCTGCAGCGGCGGCGGCCAGGTGGGGGGGAGAATGCACCAAAAGTAAAGGCCAAGCCGAGGGGAGAGGGAGGGGGGATGTCCGAACGAGCTGCAATGGCAGCAGATGAAAACGGCCTCCCATTCTCTCCCAGTACTGAGGCTCTCTCAGCCAGCAGTTAGAGAGGGTCGAAGCTCCCTCAGGCCAGCTGGATTGTAGAAGCTGGATCATAAAAGCTCCTAAACGGCGTCACCCAACGTCTCCGACCAAAACTGGGTCGCAGCGCCCTCCAAACGGCACCCTTACTTTCTTAATCAGTAGGCTGGCCTCGTTAAAGAAAGCGCCGTTGCTGTCTGTTGTTCATGTGGCGAGGGGGGGGGGTGCGGCGGGGGGGGGTGCCTAGCAGTCGCTCACCACCAGAAATTATCAGGCCACCAAAGCAGTTTTCCTCCAGTCTCCCTCCAGATGAAAAACGCCGCTCTCCCCGGTAGAAACGCTGCCTCTCTCTCTCCACGCTAGCAAAGAAACGCTGCCTGTCGGTAAGAAACCACCATCCGTGGGGGGGGGGACGCCGCCCGAAGGCCGTCCCACACAGTCCGACACCGCCGAGGCTCGTCCCAAGGCGCCCAAGAATGTCTCTCCAGCAGGCAGCCCTCCGGACACTCTGGATTCCTCTCTCCCAAAGTCTCCTGTTTGGGAGGTCCAACGGTCGGCAGAGGCACAGACCGGGTATTTTTTCTCTGTCTTCCAGCCTGAGCGGTAAGCTCAGGCAGCCATCTTCCTTCCTTAGTTGTATCCCATCTTTTATTATTTTTACAAATAACTGAAGTCGGCGAGTATATTCAACACAGATTCCTCCACCTATTTTCCCCACAATAACCCACCCAGTGAGGTAGTTGAGCTGAGAGAGAGTGACTGGCCCAAAGTCACCCAGCCGGCTTGCCCAGCTAAGGCAACATTCCCAATTGTGTGCTTCGGCAAGAGTTGTGACTGACCAAAGACAACATAAAACATGTCGTGGTCGGGTTCCTGCATTGCACTAATTGCATCCAATGAGGATAAGAGCAGGATGTCTTCAGGGGTGGACTCATGATTCTGTGTTCTATGTTGTTCTGTAGTGTCCAGGTGTTGACTAACTACATGGCTGAAGCCACAGGAATAGAAAGGGGCAGAATAAAAGAGTTGGAAGGGACCTTGAAGGTCATCTAGTCAAGCAGGAGACCCTACACCATTTCTGACAGATGGCAGTCCAGTCTCTTCTTGAAAGCCTCCAGGGATGAAGCTCCCACAACTTCCAAAGGCAACTTCTGTTCCATTGGTTGATTGTACTCATTGTCAGAAAATTCCTCCTTATTTCCAGGTTGAATCTCTCCTTGGTCAGCTTCCATCCATTATTTCTTGTCTGGCCTTCAGGTGCTTTGGAGAATAGCTTGACCCCCTCCTCTCTGTGGAAGCCCCTCAAACATTGGAAGACTGCTCTCCTGTCTTCCCTGGTCCTTCTCTTCACTAGACTAGCCATGCCCAGTTCCTGCAACTGTTCATTGTATGTTTGAGCCTCCAGACTCCTCATCATCCTGGTTGCTCTTCTCTGTACTCTTTCTAGAGTTAGCAATTAAAAAAAAACATTTTAATTTTTGTCATTTCCATTTCATTCTGCCCCTCCTTTTGCATCCTTTCTTTAATGATTCCATTCCACCATTTCTTTTCTGTTAGTGTAACCCTCATCCTGTACGGAGTTGTCCAGCGATGAGAAGTTGTCCAGCGATGAGTTGGCTATAGCAAACTATCATAGGTTGAGTTGTGCCACAGCGGGTTGGCTGTGGTGAATTGTCATAGACCCCCACAAGAGCAGCAATAACCATAGAGGAATACAACACATCACAGAGAGAGGGCAAAATCTCAGAATTGACTAATTGAGGGAGTTGCCCAAATCGCCTCGAATCTAAACTTAAAATCAGATAGTAAGGAAAAAAGATGGTTTGAATTTTGCATCTTCTATGAATGTGGTATGAAACTCAAATACTTTGGCCACCAACTGAGAAGGAAGAAAGACTCCCTGGAGAAGAGCCTCATGCTGGGAACGATGGAGGGCAAATAAGAAGGGGACGACAGAGAATGAGGTGGCTGGATGGAGTCACTGAAGCAGTCGGCTTGAGCTTTAATGGACTCCAGAGGATGGGAGAGGACAGGAGGCCTGGAGGAACGTTGTCCATAGGGTTGCGATGGGTCAGGCACGACTTTGCAACTAACAACAACAACAACAACAGCAACAACAACAATAACAACCTGCTTTATAAGCAGTGTATTGTCTGAATCAATTTGCGAATAGGTAGTAATAACAAGTCACATTCTCTACTTGCATATAATGGTATTCTTCCCATTTCAAATTTCTATCTTTATTATCTAACTATGGGTACAACAAATCCCAAGTTTAAAAATATTCTGCCTCTTCTTTGTCCTTTATCTTTAATGTTAACCTATTCATTTCCGCACAGTCTAATGTTTATATTTTATTTATTTAATTATTTGATCACAAGGCGATCAAACCAGTTCATCCTAGAGGAGATCAACCCTGACTGCTCTTTAGAAGGCCAGATCCTGAAGAGGAAACTCAAAGACTTTGGCCACCTAATGAGAAGGAAGGACTCCCTGGGGAAGAGCCTCACACTGTGAAGGATGGAGGGCAAAAGAAGAAGAAGGGGACGGAAGAGAAGGAGGTGGCTGGATGGAATCACCGAAGCATGAGCTTAAATGGACTCCAGAGGATGGTAGAGAAGGCCTGGAAGAACGTTGTTCATGGGGTTGTGATGGGTCAGACATGACTTCGCAACTAACAGCAATAATGAATGTGGTGATGTGCCAGCTGTTAACCCAGCCTTAAACTTCAACAGGGTGTGGGGCTGTATTTAACCTACAGCCTTTCCTTGGTTTTCCCAGCCAAACAGTGCGGTTGCAGAAAAAGCTGCTTTTTCTGCTGCCATTCCGAAACCTAGTCCACGCTCCTCTGGATGGGCAATCCTGGAGCCTCCTTGTCTTTACACACCTGTCCCTTTCAGCCCTTTTGGGAAAATCCTTTTGTCTGTTTGCCTGCTGTGTTCCTGTCACTTTCTGTCTCCAAACTCCCAGCGCTTCTGTCAGGCGGGGAAAGCATTTTTGCAAGCTTTTATTTACTGCTTGACGAGTCTATTTGAGTTCCGTATAAACATTTGGGCTTTTTATTCCTGACTGGCTGCTATTGATCACATTGAAGTTGTTTGCATTGGATGCTACGGAGGCCTCTGCTTGGGTTTATTGAAACAGGCGTCCACTCTTAATTCTGGGGAGGGAGGGCGGAGGGAGGGAGCCTGCTTGTGGGCCTTCCAAATCAGAGGCTGAGATACACATACACACACACACACACACACACACACACACACACACACAAAAGGATTTCATAGATGAAAGTTGTAGAGTACAGATTCTTGACTGATATCAGTTCATTTAGTGAGCATTCGAAGTTACAACGATGCTGAAAATGTGACTTATGACCATTTTTCACAGTTACGACTTTTGCAGTATCCCCATAATCACATGATCAAATTTCAGGTGATTGGCAGCTTACTAATATTTATGACTGTTGCCGTGTCCCGAGGGCATCTGATTCCCCTTTTGCAACCTGGGGCAATGGGGAAGCCGGATTCATTAAACAACTGGGTTGCTAACTAATCAGCTGCAGCAATTCACTTACCAACGGCGGCAAGAAACGATGTCAAATGGGGCAGAACTGCCTTGAAAAGTGTCTCACTTCACGACAGAAATGTTGGGCTCAATTGCCGTCTGAAGACGAGAGTCGCCTGTACTCACCCTTTCAGTTAGAGGACAATAGGAATTGTGTTTGAAATGCTTAGTGGTAAATTCTCTAAACAGGCTCAAAAGTATGCATATTAAAACCAAAGAAAATACACATTTTTTTTTGTTCTTTTTAATAAATAGAACAGTGTTTCTCAACCTTGGCGACTTTAAGTCCTGTGGACTTCAACTCCCAGAATTCCCCAGCCAGCTGGCTGGGGGATTCTGGGAATTGAAGTCCACAGGACTTAAAGTCGTCAAGGTTGAGAAACACGGAAATAGAATGTCTATGGCAAGATTAAACAACTATTAGGGATTAGTTTTGGAAGCACCCCAGGGAGGTTTTCAAGAAATAGCCTGGCTAATTTGAAAGAGCTCATTCCCAGAAAGCAATCTGTGGTGGATTCCGCTTGTACCCCCTCTAAAAGAATAACAGAGTTGGAAGGGACCTTAGAGGTCTTCTAGTCTAACCTCCTGCTCAGGGGGAGACCCTATGCTATTCCGGACAAATGTCTGTCCAATAGCAATAGCAAAAGCCCTTAGACTTATATACCGCTTCACAGTGCTTTACAGCCCTCTCTAAGCAGTTTACACAGTCAACCTCTTGCCTCCAACAATCCTCATTTGACCCACCTCGGAAAGAGGGAAGGCTGAGTCAACCTTGAGCCAATCAGAATTGAACTGCTGGCAGTGGGCAGAGTTATGGAAGGGAAGGAGGGAGGGAGGAGAAAAGGAAGAGCAATAGCAATAGCCCTTAGTCTACTATGTCGATTCACAATGCATTACAGCCTTCTCTAAGCAGTTTACAGAGTCAGCATTGTGCAAACCCCCACAATTTGGGTCCTCATTTTACCCACCTCGGAAGGAGGGAAGGCTGAGTCAACTTTGACCCTAGTGAGATCTGAACTACCGTGTTTCCCTGAAAATAAGGCTGGGTCTTATATTAATTTTTGTTCTGAAAGACACATTAGGGCTTATTTTCGGGTTAGGTCTTGTTTTTGGAAAATTGTAGCACCAAATTGCTGACAGCTGGCAGTCAGCAGAAGTAGTCTGCAGTACTGCACTCTAACCACTGCGCCACCGGGGCTCAATCTTGTTCTAGAACTCCCAAGAAGTTCCCTATTTATTCCCCCTTTCTAGCCAAAACTGTAAAGCCAGAGACTTTTATGGTTTTAAGGGATTTCGGGCAGTGACAGCCTTGTAGCCTTTGGTAAGCTGGAGGCCCTGATTGCTTTACTGAATCCATGCCTAGGACAAAAGGGTGTGATAATAACCTTCACCCCAATAGGGCATCAGGGACTCAATTCAGCAATTGGTTGACCTCTCCCTTGCTAGATCTATATGGGAGTTCAAGCACGCTTTTCTCTGCAGTGATTTCATATCCTTTCTTTACAGAAAATGTTGCTATTTCATTGTCCAGCTTCCAGCCAAGTGCAAGACATTCCTTCAGCCAAAAGCCAATTAGGCAGAGAAGAAAAAAATAAAAGATGGAGAGAACATTCCCTTTTTGACCCTCTTTTAATCCGGGACTTTGCCAGGCATAGGCTAGTGCTAGACCAAAATAAATCTGTATTGGGGTGAAAAAAATAGCCTGCCTTGAATGGAAATGAAAACAACAAAAGAGATAAACAGCCAGGCAAGGTCACGTCCCTATAATATGGAGTTCTTCTAGGAGACTTTTACTGTCTGAGAATGCCAGGTGGATCTGTAGAGGTTTAAAGATATTATGGGAAATAAAGGTGTGACTTGGTTGTTTGCCATGCATTTATTTGAACAATTGTCAGTAAATAAAAGGGGGGGGGGTAAAGGAATTTTACCCTGCAGCAAAATTGCAATTACAATAAAAACAATTGCAAGAGAAAACGGATTATCTTAAAAGGAGAATCACTCAGGCCTGGCTTGGTGTTGAGATAACATTTAAATAAATTTCCCCAGGCATAAAATGCCACATTAGCGCGCCATAGCCACAAGGGTCTTGTCACCGAAGTTCCACAGAAGCTATGGACTAATCACCCCTTCAGTTTAGGGAAGAAGGGTCCCCTGGGCAGGAGAGAGAGGGGCTTTTGTTTGGCATATTTCAGATATGTATCAGATTGGGGAAATTGAATTTAAATGCTGCTTCAAATTGACTCTCCACTCCAGTTTCCTTTGCTCATAAATTTGGAAGGGAAATGCCAGATTTATGAGCAAAGAAATTGGGTGGATAAATTCCTGGTGAAGAAGCAGTCCTCCAGCTATTTCTCAAGGGAGGGATGCCTCCTTAATGGTGATAGACACACCGTTATGAAAAAAGCACAATTTCCTGATCTCTTGGAATTCCCCAGTATATATCTATCACGAAATCTCCAGAACTATAAAGCCTACCAACTTGAAATTTGGCACGTATGTTCCGCTTGGCCTCTAGGTGCTCGCTAAGAAAGGATTTTTTTTTTAAATGACCATCAGATCATTAGTATTTCTCATACAGTAATTAACACTCTCTGATGCTAAGGAGTTCTACTCCCCCTCCCCACCTGAAAAGAGCTTTCTTCCAACTGCCAGTTGCCTCACATTCCATTACCTCAGTTCAAACTAGCAGATGTTCCACTCTTTCACTCAGGAGCGGCCTGGGGCTCCTTACAGTTCTAAACATCGGTACCTCACCACTACGCCTTCCACCTATGGAACTGCTTCCAGACTCAAGGTGGCTGGAATGATATTCCTTATGGGTTTCAATCACCCACTACCACTGAGCCAGTGGATTATGA
This sequence comes from Thamnophis elegans, assembly GCF_009769535.1. Lineage (NCBI taxonomy): Eukaryota > Metazoa > Chordata > Lepidosauria > Squamata > Natricidae > Thamnophis > Thamnophis elegans. The sequence continues at coordinate 15,256,013 of NC_045553.1, read as the reverse complement.
ACCGAATTTCTCCTTCACAGCCCCATCAGATCACATAGATTTGTTGCGAAGCGCAGGTATCCAGCTACCCTGTTTTCCTGAAAATAAGCCCTCCCCTGAAAATAAGCCCTCCCCAAAAATATTACAACACAGCATCAGCCTTGAGGTGACCACACTCACTGCCTCCTGCACCTCAAAAATAATAAGACCTCCATGAAAATAAGGCCAAGCATTTATTTCAGGGGTCAAGAGAATGACATTTCATTTCTGGGAAACACAGTAGTGTATATATAAAATTCCTCTGGGAAAAATTCTACCCTGAAGTTCTTCTTTGGACCAAAGGGAATGGTAGGAAAGTCATGGAGTCCCTTGCTCCACATCTCTCTAGTCCTTTGCAGATCTTCCTGACTGCCCATCCTTTGAATAAGGTTCTTAACAGATTAACAGAGTTGGAAGGGACCTTGTAGGTCATCTAGTCCAAGCAGGAGACCCTACATCATTTCTAACAGGTGGCTGTCCAGTCTCTTCTTGAAAGCTTCCAGGGATGAAGCTCCCACAACTTCTGAAGGCAACTTCTGCTCCATGGGTTGATTGTTCTCACTGTCAGAAAATTCCTCTTATTTCCAGGTTGAATCTCTTCTTGTTCAGTTTCCATCCATTATTCCTTGTCCTTCTTAGGAGGACTCTTGATCTCTTTCCTTTGGATTAAATGGCTGGCTAGAAAGTGCGCAGATTACCAGGAAGAAGGTTCTGAATTACATCTGTTTCCAGTGTCCACTTCCCAATTTGAAAAGCCCCACCTTTCTATTCAATCCCAAGGCCACATAAGGGAAAGGAGAGAGGTTGCAGAACACAAGACTGCAGAAGACAGTAGAATGAGAAATAAGACTGTGTGGTCACCTCTTTGTGAAATATAAGAAAGAACACAACATGGCACTCAGGAAAATTTCCCCCTAATTCTGTACACTAGGGGTTGATGATGTCCCTCTACTCCAAATCATCTGGCCTCTATTCCACAGTGGGAGATTGGACCATGTGATGGACTTGGGGGTGTAGGGGCAAGATCATGAACTTTCAACTGGGTGGGGGAAACCTGGAAGCCTTCAGATTTGGGGTTTCCCAGATGTGCCAATGTAGCTCTCTTAATAAATTTGAAACTTTGAGCAACACTTTGCCTTGGACTCTGATTTACTTTTGGATGCTATTTGGAACCCTGACAGTGGAGACAGGCAGGAAGGGTTGCTGAGTTTTGTTCCATGGAAGGAATTTTTTAGAGATTTAGAGATTTTATTAATATTTGTAGGCCGCCCTTTTCCCTGAGGGGACTCAGGGCGGCTCACATAAAATCGGGGAAGGGGAAATACAGACATTAAGATAAGACATATAATAAAATAATAAACAACATACATTCATCATTCGGGAGGGGAACTATCCTTGTCCCCAGGCCTGACGGGCGAGCCAGTTCTTCAAGGCTGTGCGGAAGGCCTGGACGGTGGCGAGGGTGCGAATCTCTACGGGGAGCTCGTTCCAAAGGGTCGGGGCTACTACTGAGAAGGCCCTCCTCCTTGTAGTTGCCAGCCGACACTGGCTGGCCGATGGTATACGGAGGAGGCCTAATCTATGTGATCTTATTGGTCGCAGGGATGTAATTGGCAGAAGGCGGTCTCTCAAGTATCCAGATCCACTGCCATGTAGGGCTTTATGGGTGACTAATAGCACCTTGAAGCGCATCCGGAGATCGACAGGTAGCCAGCGCAGCTCGCGGAGGATAGGTGTTATGCGGGTGAACCGAGGTGCACCCACAATCACTCGCGCGGCCGCATTCTGTACTAGCTGAAGTCGCCGGATGCTCTTCAAGGGCAGCCCCATGTAGAGCACGTTGCAGTATTCCAGCCTAGAGGTCACAAGGGCCCGGGTGACTGTTGTGAGAGCCTCCCGATTCAGGTAGGGTCGCAACTGGCGCACCAGGCGAACCTGGGCGAATGCCCCCCTGGTCACAGCCATTAAATGGTGGTCAAACGATAGCTGTGAGTCCAGGAGGACTCCCAAGTTGCGAACCCTCTCTGAGGGGTGTAGAATTTGACCCCCCAGCCTGAGTGATGGAATATTGGTCGAATCTCTGGGAGGGAAACACAACAGCCACTCGGTCTTTTCTGGGTTGAGCACGAGCTTGTTAACCCTCATCCAGTCCATAACAGCTTCGAGGCCGCGGTTCATCACGTCTGCCGCTTCATTGAGTTGGCACGGGGCGGACAGATACAGTTGAGTATCGTCCGCATATTGATGGTATCTAATCCCGTGCCTGCGAATGATCTCACCTAATTTGTTTTTTAAAAGAAGTTTTTTATTTTTTTATTTTATTTTTATGAACATGTCAAATCAATGCATGAACAGTGTGGCACCTGGGCGCCATACATCCAATCCAAATGAAACTAATCAGATTAAACAATTATTACATTAAATCATCTTATATATTTCTACTAATGCACATTTATATTAGGGTGCAATCTATCATTATTCAATCATTCCACATTTTCTCATTATTACTTCCATTTTATAGGATAAAAATACATGCATTAATATTCCCCTTATTTCTATCACTTAACCTAGCTTTTTATCGTATCACCCTTTATGGAGAAACTTTTTCTTTCTTTCCTATCTAACTACTATTCATATCACCTGCCTAAAAAAAAGAGGAAGAAAAAAAGAAAGAATAGAGAGAAAGCAACTCAAAACAACAACCAAAAAGCCAAATCATCCACATTATCTCTTGCCCGCTTCTTACTTTAATTGCTATGCTTTAAGAGAAAGAGAGGAAAAAGGAAAAGCAAATCAAAATAACAATAGTATATTCCATGGAAGGAATTTCTGAAGTGAATGAGATTTCATCAAGCGGAGTAAGAACTGGTCAGAGAAGATGCTGGAGAATTTCTCCGACTTCCCTGTGTTTCTATATGCCTAACAACCAGTCAACTTTATGACTAGAGAGGAGAACATCATTACTGCAGAATTTCAGTTTGGAATGGAGCAGCCTTAAAAAAAAATCTTACAAATGAATGAAATAAATAATAGAACGGATTTATAGCTGAGCACAGAAAGACTGGTCAGAATTCTGGGACGCATTAGGGCTACACTTCAGTTATAACATTCCCGTAGCAGTGTGTCATTGGGAATAAAAATTACATTTCCAGTAAAAAAAAAAAGCTGGTGATAGCTTTGCAGCAGTTATCATAAAATAGCTTCTTGTAGGACTGTCATAAAATTAGTTTGTACACATGCTAAATGCTTGGGGCTTATAGTGGAAATGTCAGCACTTCCAGAATTTTGTTCATTCAGGTAGCCAATCTTCCTGGTACTATAAACCAACCTTTCCCCCACCAAAGTAGGTGTCTTTATTTCCACACCTGTAGACAGAAACTTTCCCTATTGGAGCAAACTCCTATCTACATGGAGCCTGTATGCTGGGAACTATTAAGGAGGGACTGTCTTCTCCCTCATTCTCTCACACAAACTCTCTGAACTGAGTTACTTCTTACTTTTCTGCAATGTACCCCTCCCTCCTGGGAATTCATCTCCTTACCACATTACAGATAATACAAGTAGGGTATCAGATTCAGTACAACCATTGGAGAAACTCACCCTCTCCTGCTGGACCCCTGTCCCTATTCAAGGCCAGAAGGGGAAGGGGCCAATCTAAATTACAGGGGAATAATAAATGGAAGAATGGGAAAACGCTTTATCTCTGCCAATTGGTGTCAACAGGATTGAGCTAGGCCAGGGTTGACGAACCTTTTAGACACCGAATGCCCAAACTGCATGTGCATGTCCAAACTGAAAGGTGCACATGTGCAGGCATCCACAGGTATGTGCAAGCACATGCACAGGCATGCACGCATGTGCAGCCAAAGACCAGCTGGATGGCGGTAGTCAGGGCATCCCAACACCAGCAACGTGGCAAGAGGTAAGATCTTTTTCTTTTGTGAGCTTCCGTTTTGTCGTTTGCAGGGAAACAGAAGCTCACAAAATAAATGCCACAGAGATCTGACCTGGGCCAATGGCACACATGCGAGCAGAGAAAGCTCTGCGTGCCACTTCTGACATGTGTGCCATAGGTTCTCTATCATGAAGGTAGGCATAGCTAAGATAAGGCATAGTTTGTATGCATAGGCACCATAGACAAATTCCTTGTGGGTCCAATCACACTTGGCCAATAAAGAATTCTATTCTATTCTAGCCTAGCCTAGCCTAGCCTAGTCCTAGTCCTAGTCCTGTTCCTATTCTGTTCCTTTTCTATTCTATTCTATTCTATTCCATTCCACTTTCTTCTATTCCTTATTCTATTCTATTCTCATTTCATTCTCTATTCTATTCTACTCTACTTTACTCTACTCTACTCTATTCTACTCTCATTTCATTTTCTATTCTATTCTGATTCTATTCTCATTTCATTCTTTACTCTATTCTCATTTCATTATCTGTTCTATTCTATTCTATTTCTAATTCTATTCTCGTTTCTAATTCTATTCTATTCCTTATTCTCTTCTCTTCTACATTCCTGGATTTTGGTACACTTTTGGTTGTCCAAGTGGAGAGAGACCGAGGAGTGGAGGTGGCCGAGATGCCTTCAACTGCTCAGAAGCACTTTCTTCCATTGTTCTGCTCGCCCTGCTATCAGCCATGAGCTAATCTGACAATAGTGGGAGAATAAATTTCGTAATTACAGAGCTTGGCCACACAAAGAATGATGGATTGTGGCGAACCATCAGCAGGAACTGCTTGCAAATGAGGAATCAAATGTGGAGAGAAGAGCCCATTATCTGCCCTTGCCATCCATCACTCCTGACAACCCCAGATGATGCGTGCTGAGTGGGCGCCTCTTCTCCTAATGGCCCTGCTCAGCTGTCAGCCCTGCCTGCCTGGAGTGAGAAGGCGTGGCCTGACAGGCTGGGTCTTAATCAAGCTACTTGTACTCACCCAGGTGGCACAGGCAGAGGCAGGCAGCAAATACAGTCTTTTACTCCACTGCTGAACCAGGAGGCCCTCCAACAGTGTTAGTAAACCTCCAGTCCATTTCCCCAGAATAGGATGGGATAGAATAGAATAGAAATTAGAACTGGAATAGATAGAATAGAATAGATATTGGAATAGAGTACAGAGTACAGAATAGAATAGAATAGAATAGAGATTGGAATAGAGTATATTTAGTATAGAATAGAATAGAATAAAATAGAATAGAATAGAGATAAGAATAGAGATAAGAATAGAGATTAGAATAGGGTTAATAAGAATAGAATAGAAGAAAAGAACAGAATTCTTTATTGGCCAAGTGTGATTGGACACACAAGTAATTTGTCTTTGGTGCAGATGCTCTCAGTGTACATAAAATACATTTATCAAGGATCATAAGATACAATTTGAATTGAATTGAATTTATTAGGTTTCTATGCCGCCCAATCCCGAAGGACTCCGGGCGGCTTACAGAATAAAAAGAAATTAAAGGAACTTAAAAACAATAGGACACACAAAGTTAAAAAAGAACGCAACAAACACCCAATCAGAAGGCTTGCCGGAAGAGCCAGGTTTTAATGGCTTTGTGAAAGGCCATGAGAGTGGGGATGGCCCGGATCTCTGGGGGCAGCTCATTCCATATGGCCGGAGAGGCAACAGAGAAGGCCCTACTTCTAGGCGCCGCCAGCAGGCGTCCTGCTGAAAGCACCCGGAGAAAGTCCATCCTGTGCGATCTTATTGGTCTAAGGGAGGTATGTGGCAGGAGACGGTCTCGTAGGTACCCAGGTCCTAGGCCATGTAGGGCTTTAAAGGATACAACACTTAGTGATAGTCATAGAGTACTAAATAAGCAATCAAATCATGCTAGGAAACTAAAAAAATGATATGAATTGTAAAAATACAAGCAACATGGTTATAGTCATAAGTGGGAGGAGATAGATACTAGGAAGGAAGAGAAGAAGAATAGTTATACAGTCTTAGTAAATAATTTGACCGTGTTGTGGGAATTAGTTGTTTACCATAGTGATGGCGTTTGGGGAAAAATCTGTCCTTGTGTCTAGTAGTTCTGGTGTGCAGTGCCCTATAGCCTCATTTTGAGGGTAGGAGTTGAAACAATTTATTGTCCAGGATGCGAGGGGTCTGTAGATATTTTCACAGCCTTCTTTTGGACTCTTGCAATATACTGGTCCTCAGTGGAAGGCAGTTCAATAGCAACTGTTTTTTCTGCAGTTCTGATTATCCGTTGAAGATGGATAATTAGAAAACGGATGAAAACAGCCATCCACAGTCAACAGAACACAGTCCCACCAGCTGAGTCCAATAGTCACCAGGACTAAGACCCCTTAACAGGGGGAAGCCTCCTTGCCAGCAGCCTCACAGACTCCTCCAGGCTTCCATCTGCTCCACTCTCCGTGCTCTTGGATGGGGGGGGGGCAGCTATTCCTCATCAAAGGGGCTGTTTGAGGCCCTGCTACAAAGAATTGTTCTGCAAAGCATCAGAGAGCTGGACAAGAAACAACGGATGGAAACTAATCAAGGAGAGAAGCAACCTGGAATTAAGGAGAAACTTCCTAACAGTGAGGACAATCATCCAGAACAGCCGGCCTCCACAAATTGTGGGCACTTCATCACTGGAGGTTTTTAAGAAGAGACCATAAGGTCCCTGATTTTCCTAAGCTGGAGATGCTTGCTGGCCCAACTGATATTCAGATTGCAAAGATATTCCCTTCTCTGTTTCCTTTTTTTAATTTCAATATCTTTCTTCACATTTTCCCAGCACACGGAGTGAACGTCCTGATACTTTATTGAGATTAGGCGACAGTTGGTTTTGATGATAATTCATCAAAGTTAGCCCTTCAAAACGAGAAATGATTTAACCAACCGTTTAATAGGATAGACGTCCATTATTCCTGATAGACTATTAAGTCGCAGAGTGTGTCATCCGCAGAGATGACATTACACAAATGACACAAACCATGCAAATTGCATCATTTCCTGTCATTTGCATAATGACTGGTCAATATGCTTTTGCAATGCATCAAAGCAGTTTTCAAATCAGGGGAAGGAATTCATGCTTTGGTCAGGCTCATGTACTGAGCCCAGTGTTGATGGCTCTGTGTGTGTGCACACACACACACACACGTGTCATCATCTTTTAATGATGATAACACATCTGGAGTCTGGGCAACTGAGTGGAGCTGAGTATTTACTGGCCAGATGCCCTTCCTGTCGCCAATGCGGAGTTATATTCAGCAGATATATTTTCATTGTGGCCAGAGAGAGAAATATCTGCCTCTACCTAGGATTGAACTCACAGCCTCCTGATTGGACTGGACAGTCACTTGTTTGAGATGGTATAGGCTCTCCTGCTTGAGCAAGGAGCTGGACTAGAAGACCTCCAAAGTCCCTTCCAGCTTCTATTCTATTCTACTCTACTCTACTGTACTCTACTCTACTCTAACCAGTTGCCAAGCATCTCAATTTTGATCCATGATCACAAGGATGCTGGAAAAGTCATAACTGTGAAAAACTATCATAAGTCACATTTTTCAGCCCGTTGTAACTTTGAATGGTCACTAAGCAAACTGTTGTAAGTTGAGAACATAGTGTCAAGGTTCCAAGTAATAAATCCATTGCAAGCAAGAGTCCAAGGCACACTGGTGCCTTAAAGGTTACTTTTATTGGAAATACCATATTGGCACATACAGTGGGGCAAAAAAGTATTTAGTCATCCACCAATTGTGCAAGTTCTCCCACTTAAAAAGATGAGAGAGGCCTATAATTGACATCATAGGTAGACCTCAACTATGAGAGACAAAATGAGAAGACAAATCCAGACAATCACATTGTCTGATTTGGAATGTTTTTGCAAATTATGGTGAAAAATAAGTATTTGGTCAATATCAAAAGTTCATCTCAATACTTTGTTATATATCCTTTGTTGGCAATGACAGAGGTCAAATGTTTTCTGTAAGTCTTCACAAGGTTGGCACACACTTTTGCTGGTATGTTGGCCCATTCCTCCATGCAGATCTCCTCTAGAGCAGTGATGTTTTGGGGCTGTCGCTGGGCAACATGGACTTTCAACTCCCTCCAAAGGTTGAGATCTGGAAACTGGCTAGGCTACTCCAGGACCTTGAAATGCTTACGAATTACGAAGCCACTCCTTCGTTGCCTGGGTGGTGTGTTTGGGAACATTGTCATGGTGAAAGACCCAGCCACGTTTCATCTTCAATGCCCTTGCTGATGGAAGGAGGTTTGCACTCAAAATCTCACGATACATGGCCCCATTCTTTCCTGTACACGGATCAGTCGTCCTGGTCCCTTTGCAGAGAAACAGCCCCAAAGCATGATGTTGCCACCCCCGTGCTTCACAGAAGGTATGGTGTTCTTTGGATGCAACTCAGCATTCTCTCTCCTCCAAACACGATGAGTTGTGTTTCTACCAAACAGTTCTACTTTGGTTTCATCTGACCATATGACATTCTCCCAATCCTCTTCTGGATCATCCAAATGCTCTCTAGCAAATTTCAGACGGACATGTACTGGCTTAAGCAGGGGGACACATCTGGCACTGCAGGATCTGAGTCCCTGGTGGCGTAGTGTGTTACTGATGGTAGCCTTTGTTACATTGGTCCCAGCTCTCTGCAGGTCATTCACTAGGTCCCCTGTGTGGTTCTTCTGGAATTTTTGCACACTGTTCTTGTGATCATTTTGACACCACTGGGTGAGATCTTGCATGGAGCCCCAGATCGAGGGAGATTATCAGTGGTCTTGTATGTCTTCCATTTTCTAATTATTGCTCCCACAGTTGATTTCTTCACACCAAGCTGCTTGCCTATTGCAGGTTCAGTCTTCCCAGCCTGGTGCAGGTCTACAATTTTGTTTCTGGTGTCCTTCGACAGCTCTTTGGTCTTCACCATAGTGGAGTTTGGAGTGTGACTGTTTGAGGTTGTGGACAGGGGTCTTTTATTCTGCTAACAAGTTCAAACATGCCATTAATGCAGGTAATGAGTGGAGGACAGAGGAGCCTCTTAAAGAAGAAGTTACAGGTCTGTGAAAGCCAGAAATCTTGCTTGTTTGTAAATGACCAAATATTTTCCATCATAATTTGCAAAAAAATTCTTTCCAAATCAGACAATGTGATTGTCTGGATTTGTTTTCTCATTTTGTCTCTCGTAGTTGAGGTGTACCTATGATGTCAATTACAGGCCTGGCTCACCTTTTTAAGTGGGAGAACTTGCACCATTGGTGGCTGACTAAATACTTTTTTGCCCCACTGTATCTGGTGAAAACCGACTCTCCCACGTTTTTCACCTGATTAAAAGTAAGAGTTTTCCTACTTTCTCAAAACAATCAGTTACATGGGCCAATCATCATGTAGGGCAACAACCGGGTGGCATCACTCCACCTCCCTCTGACCAGGTGTGAGAATATCCTTGGTTCCCAAGAGAAAGTATTTTGATTTGGCTACCAAAACCCCTCTATCTCAAATCTCCCCTTCCCTGATCCTCAGCTCCAGTGTAGCAGACAAAATGGCTTCAACTAAGACAGCTTCAGGATGGACACACATATGTAAGAGTCAAGGTGGCGCAGTGGTTAGAGTGCAGTACTGCAGGCTACTTCACCTGACTGCTAGCTGTAGTTCGGCAGTTTGAATCTCACCAGGCTCAAGGTTGACTCAGCCTTCCCTCCTTTCGAGATGGGTAAAATGAGGACCCAGATTGTTGGGGGCAAGAGGCTGACTCTGTAAACCACTTAGAGAGGGCTGTAAATGTACTAGTATATAAAGCAGTCTAAGTGCTATTGCTATTCCATTCCTTCCTCCCTCCCTCCCTCCCTCCCTTCCTTCCCTCCCTCCCTCCCTTCTTCCTTCCATGATGCTCAGTGGTTGGAATGTAGTATTGCACACTAATTCTGCCTACTGTCAACAGTTCAAGTGTCACCAGCTGAAGGTTGACTCAGCCTTCTGTCCTTCCGAGGTGGGTAAAATGAGGGCCCAGATTGTTGGTTCCACCACAAAACCGCGATGCCCTTATCCGCACCGACATAAGTGCGGAGGCAAATCCGCGGCGTCCGAAGCGCTAAGAAAAAAACGACCCTACCGCCGCGACAACAGCGCGGTGACAGAAGGGCGTTCTACATGCTTCGTTCTTTGCCTCCAAAGGTAGCCCTCCTCCTCCAGCTGACAGCGGCAGCGGGCACGGGGCAAAGCAGGCTGCCCAGCAGCAGCAGCCCGCGGGAAGGGTCCAGCTCAGCCGCAGGGGGCAGCAGGAAGTGGAGGAGGACGCGGCAGCGGCGGCGGCTGAGGCTCTCCCGGGGCCGGCGAAGTGGGCTTGCCCGGCGGAGGCAGGCTGCCCTCTTCTTCCTCAACAACATCTCCTTGGACGGGCGGCCTCTGCCGCCGGCGCCTTCCCCAGAGGAAGAGGCAGGGCGGGCGGCGGCTGAGGCTCTCCCGGGGCCGGCAAAGCAGGCTTGCCCGGTGGCGGCGGCCGCCCATCCAAGGAGATGTTGTTGAGGAAGAAGAGGGCGGCCTGCCTCTGCCGGGCAAGCCCGCTTCGCCGGCCCTGGGAGAGCCTCAGCCACCGCCGCTGCTGCATCCTCCTCCGCCGCCAGCGTCGGCGGCCCTGCTCGGGCCCCCCGCGGGCTTCCTGCTGCCCCCCGTGGCTGTGCTGGACCCTTCCCGCAGGCTGCTGCTGCTGGGCAGCCCGCTTTGCCCCATGCCCGCTGCCGCTGTCAGCTGGAGGAGGAGGGCTACCTTTGGAGGCAAAGAACGCCCTTCTGTCGCCGCGCTGTTGTCCCCGCGGTGATGACGCGTGGTGATGACGTCGCGACTTTAGCGATGCGATTTAATCTCCGCTATTTTGCGTAGCGCGGTTTTGTCGTGCCACGAGATTGTTGGGGGCAAGAGGCTGACTCTGCAAACTGTTTAGAGAGGGCTGGAAATGTACTATGAAGTAGTATATGTCGAAGTGCTATTGCTATTGCCCTTCCTTCCTCCCTCCCTTTCTTCCTTCATTCCCTCCATCCCTTCTTCCTTCCATGGTGCTCAGTGGTTGGAATATAGTATTGCAGGTTAATTCTGCCTACTGTCAACAGTTCGAGTGTCACCAGCTGAAGGTTGACACAGCCTTCCCTCCTTCCGAGGTGGGTAAAATGAGGACCCAGATTGTTGGGGGGTAAGAGGCTGATTGTAAACTGCTTAGAGAGGGCTGTAAATGCACTGTGAAGCAGTATATAAGTCCAAGGGCTATTGCTATTGCTATTGCTATTGCTATTGCTATCTATCTATCTATCTATCTATCTATCTATCTATCTATCTATCGCAGCAATATGGAAAGTAATTAACTTTTATGAAACCAAAGCGCATCATACATGCACTGTTAGCCACAATGAGTTTCAGAGATTCCAGGTTTGCAAATAGTATTCCTATTCGCCCATCATTGGAATGGCTGGCAGAGGCCAGCGATCTCAGAGTATAGACTTTTTCTGTTTCCTCCCAAGACAACACAACTCCCAGACCCTGATCTTAACATTTCAACAAGTGTGTTGCTGTTGAAACCATTCTTCCTGCCTCCCCCTCTCCCCCCCCCCCCCCCGGTTCACCAAAAACCATGTACCTGTCAGAGAAAAGGAGAAATGGTAGGACTGGTGCAATCGCCTGCCTTATCAAAATACCCTGGGAATTATGCAAAAAATGACCTTTCCATTTATTTGTTTTTCTTTCCTGCTTAGAAAGGCTATTCAAATTTCCCCCAATTCACCAGCAGGGCTGATGCATCTTTTGCAATGATAGGTTATTGTGACAACAATAACAGCATCTGCTATACAAACTAAGTGGGTTTGCAATAAGTGTCTTTTAATTAAGCAGCCATTTATTATCAATAGCATCGTGCATGCAAGGTGAGAAGCCGTTGTGGTGTGGAAGGGAATTCTATATATTTGCATTTAAAATATAAGAGCTGGGGTGTCACAGTTGTTGGAATGAAGTATTGCAGGATAACTGCCCACTGCCAGTAGCTCGATCCTGACCAGCTCAAGGTTGACTCAGCCTTCCATCATTCCGAGGTAGGTAAAAGGAGGACCCAGATTGTTGGGGGCAAGAGGCTGACTCTGTGAACTGCTTAGAAAGGGCTGTAAAGCACTGTGAAGCAGTATGTAAGTCTTAAGTGCTGGTGCTATTCCTTTTCTCTCTCCTCCCCCCTCCCTCTCTCTCTTCCTTCCATGGTGTGCAGTAGTTAGAATGCTATTGACAGGCTCAGAGTTGACTCAGCCTTCCATCCTTCCAAAGTCGGTGAAATAAGGACCCATATTGTTTGGGACAGTAGGCTATTTATATTTCTTCTATTTCTATTATTTCTATTTCTATTCTGCCATGGTGGCGCAGTGGTTAGGATGCATTATTGCAGGCTAACTCTGCCCACTGTCAGCAGTTCAATCCGGACTGCCTTAAGGTTGACTCAGCCTTCCCTCCTTCAAAGGTGGGTAAAATAAAGACCCAGATTATTGGGGGCAAGAAACTGACTCTGCAACCCACTTAGAGAGGGCTGTAAAGCACTGTGAAGCGGTATACAAGTCTAAGGGCTATTGCTAGTGCTAAAATATCCTAGTGCAAAGGGGTAGTCTGGATGCTGAGATGGAGCTGAGATCTGGGGGCGAGTTGAAAAGGTTATTGCAGGTGGAAGGACAGGTAGCCCTCAACTTAAGGACCATAATTGAACCTCCATCACATGACCCCGCTCAATTTTAAAACCTTTTCTGTAGGTGGTTACTGATGCTGCTGTCATTAACCCAACACTTGTCATTAAACAAACTCATTTTTATTTTATTTATTTATTTTGGTTAGGGGGTGGTGCTTTCTAAAAACTAGAAATAAACACTACTTTCTGGGGAAGAAAATGTCACAAATGCTGTATGACCATGGGATGTGACAAACTTCCTAAGAGAGGACAATTCACCAGTGGAACAGAAGTTGCCTCCAGAAGTTTTGGTTGCCCCATCACTGGAGGTTTTTAAGAAGAAACTAGACAGCCACTTGTCTGAAATGACATAGGGCACAGATGGCGAACCTTTTTTGGCTCCCGTGCCAAAAGCTGGGGGAGCGCAGGGGGGGTCGTGCACAGGCGTGCCACACCCGTAATGCTATGTGTGCAACCTAGTGCGCCTGTGCGCGTGGACACCCTCCCCCCATGCCAGCATGCATGCATGACCAGCAGACTCCACCTGCTTTTGGCACGGTTTTTTTCACCCTTCCCTGGCTCTAGAGGGTTTCTAGGAGCCTGGGAGGGCAAAAACAGCCCCCCCCCCAGCCCCGTGGAGGCCTTCCAAAGGCTTCAGGAGCTTCCCTGAAGGCTCTGGAGGACGAAAAATGGCCCTACAGAGAACCCAGAAGTTTGGGAATGGTGACCTCTTGTCCGTAGGGCCATATTTCAACCTCCGGAGCCTTCAGGGAAGCCACCTGAAGGCTCTGGAATGCTCTGGAGGGCAAAAAATGGCTCTATGAGCAAACCGGAAGTGCATTCCTGAACTTCCGGTTTGCCCATAGGGTTGGTTTTTCATGCTCTGGAAGCTTCAAGGAAAGAAAAGAACAAAAGAAGGCTGAAGTCAGCTGGCCAGCACACGCATGGGCGCTGGAGCTGACAGGGCAACACCTTGCGTGCCCTAACAAATGGCCAAGGTGGCGCAGTGGTTAAATGCAGCACTGCAGGCTACTGCTAGATCAGCAGGTCAGCGGTTCAAATCTCACCGGCTCAGGGTTGACTCAGCCTTCCATCCTTCCGAGGTGGGTAAAATGAGGACCCAGATTGTTGGGGGCAATATGCTGACTCTCTGTAAACCGCTTAGAGAGGCCTGAAAGGCCTATGAAGCGGTATATAAGTCTACTGCTATTGCTATTGCTATTGCTATAGGTTCGCCATCATGGATATAGGGCTTGCTGCTTGAGCAGGAGGCTGGACTGGAAGACCTCAAAGGTCTCTTCCAGCTCTATTCTGATTCAGAGATTGCACTTGATGAGTTCTGGGTAGAATCCTGCTGATCTGCAAAACCCCACTGTTTCACCACCTTCACAACCTTATTTTGGTGAAATTTCACAAAAGATCTTCCTTCTCTTTCCCTACTACTATTATGACTATTACTACTGCCAGTGGCTTGTTTGCGCCTTTCAAGAACTAACAGATGGTGAGGAGCAGAAGGACATGACATATTCGGGGCTCCACGGAGCCCCCTCTGTTGCTTCAGATGCTTCCATGCTCAAGGAAGGGAAGGGAACAGAGGGCAGTTTACGCAGGATCCAGAGGTTTCCATTGGCACTCAATTAAGAGAGCATTTAAGCTCCCTTTAATCTCTTGCCACTCCCTCTTAGCTGCAGATAAAGTCTATTATAAGCCCATCATCAGCCACAGTCGCAATCACCTTAATTAATTAGCACTTAGAGCTGAAATATGCCAGCGCCTGAATGCCGGGTGACAGGTAGAAAACACCAGGGGTGGTATTACGGCAAACATTCCCATGCATGAAAATTCACACTTAATTACGCACTTCTCTTCACATGTCTGGAGTCAACATACCAATCTTTACATTTATATCTACAGGTATTACATTTTTAGGCATGAGCTGCATCAGGATATTGGGGAAGGGTGAGAGCTGGCAAGTAACCCATTTCTGGAGAAACACACAACACACACAGGAGGCGTTCCGGCATTGATATTCAGTGGCATTTTAAGGCTGATTTCTCTGGCCCAGTTGGAACGATTCCTTTTGCTTTGGTTGAGTGCTATTTTTTTCCCCTCCTGTCAGTGAAACTAACTAGAAACAACAATTGCACAAGTAGACCTCGATGTCCCAACAGTTCATTTAGTGACAGTTCAAAGTTACAACAGCACTGAATATATCTGTGTGTGCATGTCTATGTATATTTTTATATCTATATCTGTCTGTCTGTCTGTCTGTCTATCTCTATCTATCTATCTCTATCTATCTACATCTATCTATCTATTTATCTATCTCTCCATCCATCCATCAATCCATCCATCCATCTATCTATCATCTATCATCTATCTATCCATCTATCCATCCATCCATCTATCATCTATCTATCCATCCATCCATCCATCCATCCATCCATCTATCTATCATCTATCTATCTATCCATCCATCCATCATCTATTTATCTATCTATCTATCTATCTATCTATCTATCCATCCATCCATCCATCCATCTATCATCCATCATCCATCCATCCATCCATCATCCATCCATCCATCCATCCATCCATCCATCCATCCATCCATCCATCCATCTATCTATCTATCTATCTATCTATCTATCTCTCTTTCTGTCTGTCTGTCTGTCTGTCTGTCTGTCTATCTATCTATCATCTATCTTCTATCTATCTATCATCTATCTATCATCTATCTATCTATCTATCTATCTATCTATCTATCTATCTATCTATCTATCTATCTATCTATCTATCTATCATGTATCACTCTCTCTACCTACCAACCTACATCTCTCCCTCTCTCCCTCTCTCTCTCTCTCTCTCTCTCTCTCTCTTTCTCTCATCTATCTATCTATCTATCTATCTATCTATCTATCTATCTATCTATCTATCATCAACAGGACCATTTTTCACATTGAGAACCTCTGTAGCATCCCCTTGGTCACATGATCAGAATTCAGATACTTGGCCATGGATTCATAGTTACGACCATTGCTGTTTCCCAAAATTACGTGATTCCCCCTTTTGCAACCTTTTGGGAGGCCAAATCAAGAAGAAAGCAAGATCCACTTAACACCTGGGTTACTAACTTATCAACTGCAGTGATTCACTTAACAACTGTGGTAAAAAAGGACATAAAATGGGCGACACTCGCTTAACAATATAAACATCAGGCTCAATTGTGGCCGTAAGTTGAGGATGACCTGTACTCAAAAGGTGAATTTTCCAGGTTCCTGATTTACAAAGAAAATGAGTCACAAATAAAACTGACTATTTGCAAACAGATTTCAGACTGCAGCTGTACAGTCAAGCACGCCTCCTTAGCTGCAGCTCGACTGCAAACCTCTCCAAATCCCTTCTCTTTCACCCAGAGTACCTTCATGTCGATCACTGGCTTCATTTTTGCCTTTGTTTCAGCTGGAATGCGCCCAACGTTTCTCTCAGGCTTCCTGTGAAGTATTTCTTAAAATAGACTGGTGGGAGTCTAACCCAGTGGTGAAATTCAATTTTTTAAATTACCGGTTCAGTGGGTGTGGCTTGGTGGGCGTGGCAGGGGAAGGATATTGTAAAATCCCCAATCCCTCCTCACTCCTGGGGGAAGGATACTGCAAAATCTACACTCCAGGGGAAGGATACTGCAAAATCCCCATTCCCTCCCCACTCTGGGGCCAGCCAGAGGTGGCATTTGCCGCTTCTCCGAACTACTCAAAATTTCTGCTACCTGTTCTCCACAAGCTGTCAGAACCTGTTGAATTTCACTCCTGGTCTAGCCCACTTTTCATCCAGACCGGTCCCTTGAAGGCTGACTTTTAGGAGCAGCGACCCTGACTTCCAACTTTGCTTTCAACTTCTTGAGCTGTTGACTTCTTTGGATTGGTAGTTGCTTATTTTCCACTTCCCCCTGCTGTCTTAGAATGTGTTTCCCATGGCCTCAGTTCCTTGTTATTCATCATGCTCTTTCCTAGCTTCACCCCTGGATAGCACGGCTTAGGAAGCAGGTGTCCAATTACCCTTTGAATGGGCCATTTCTAACTGGACCGAAGCTTTCTGAGTTAAGCGGAAGTCCGGAGGAGGCCTTTCCAAGTTGGATGCTTCTCTTCGGTCCCCGGCAATCAAATTGCCGCTTTGCTACTGTCGATTACCATTCCTGCCAGCGTCTCCTGCGCTCTGTTATCCCCAGGCATTTGGAGTGCAGCATATATATATATATATATATATATATATATATATATATATATATATATATATATATATATATATATATATATATATATATATATATATATATATATATAGTCATCCCAGTTCCTCTAAAAGACCATTCTGGCTCTTTTAGCTCTGCGGGTTCCTTTTGTCGGGTTTTTTTTCCCTGTGCGATCGTGCATTAGAACGAGAATAAGGGTAATTTTGCAACCTTGGCAATCTCGCTCACAGGAAGAGAAAGGATATCAAGACGAGGATGAGGTGTGTTTCTGTAATGGATGAGCTGACAAAGGCTTTGCTCTCTTCCATAGGGAAGCAGCGGGGATGGAGAGCAGAGGGAGGAGGAGGGGAGGGGATCTGGAGGTGGAGAATAGATGGGGGGATCTATTCTCCACCTCCAGTTCTCCAAGTTCAGAAACTTTCTTCAATATGGAATCTCTCCCCAGCTCTGTATCTGGCACAGAAATTACCCTTCGGGGGAGGGGGGACATAAATTCCAATGTAAGCAAGTTTAAAATCATAATCTTGTATTTATGTGGGGTAAAAAGCCACTGAGTATGGTGTAACTTATTTCCAAATTAACATCCATGCAAGGGTGTTTTATGTTGATGATGATGTTATCCATTCATTCGTGTCAGGCTCAGCTACTGTCAGACCTGCCCCAGTCCGGTCTCTTAGGAAAGAAAAACCCTCAATTCCATTTGGTTGAAGTGATAGTTCTTTTACTAAAAGATGTTGGTTGCAGCAGAGTCAGGCTAGAACTAAATTTCCCATGCGCCAAAGATACAGAAAGTTTCCCCACACCCCAGCCCTACACTCCCCCTCCCTTCCATGACCAGTCTGTCTTCAACCAATGAAGATTCATCTAGGTGTTTTGAGAATGCTGAGGTGTTTGAGATAATCCATATTCTTTCTCAGGGTGCACTGCCTTGGATACTGGCACAATCTTACTCTAAGTGTCCCTGCTCTTTATCATTTCACCGCTCCCAATTTCCCATCATATATACATGTAGGTTGATTGCCCATTTGTCCCTCCCCATCTCCCCCTCCCTCCTAGCCTTTGATGGCAGGATGCCAGCGAGGCACCACACCAAAGATGGCAGATCTGACAGTGATTCTATAGGCCAGGTCTCTCTATGTCTTCTGAACTTACACTACTTCATTGAGTTGTTCTATGGGAAATTCACTTCAAACCATCTCTACCCTTATGTCCCCATCACAAAGCATGTTTTGATGTGGAGTCTTTTGCTTGGTGGTTTTTTTTGTTTTTTTTTGTTTCTGAATTGACTAAATGTTGCAACCATTTCCGTTATAATGTGATTCACTGCCTTAGTGATTTATTGCATAATCCAGCCATTGCTTTGATAATGTATCATTAACGTGTTTATATCACAGCAATGATGGCTAGATGATGTTGTGAATTATTAGATGAATGGACTTAATGTCTCATAGCAGAGAATGCTTTCCATTCATTTTCTCTTTACTTGGAAGGCTTAATTTGAAGTGCCCAAGAGCTTTTATTGTATATATTTTGTATTTGTATTTGTATTTATTAATACTTATAGGCCGCCCTTTTCCCTGAGGGGACTCAGGGCGGCTTACATAAAAATGAGGGGGGGGGTATACAGACAATAGACACAAACAATACATAAAAGTAAAATAGTAAGCAACATTCATTCATCATTCGGGTGGGGACAGTTATCTTTGTCCCCAGGCCTGACGGGCTAGCCAGGTCTTAAGGGCTGTGCGGAAGGTCTAGACGGTGGTGAGGGTACGAATCTCCACGGGGAGATCGTTCCAAAGGGTCGGAGTTACTACTGAAAAGGCTCTCCTCCGTGTAGTTGCCAGTCGGCACTGACTGGCAGATGGAACTCGGAGGAGGCCTAATCTATGTGATCTAATTGGTCGCAGGGAGGTAATTGGCAGGAGGCGGTCTCTCAAGTACGCAGACCCACTACCATGAAGGGCTTTATGAGTGACAAGTAGCACCTTGAAGCGCACCCGGAGATCAACAGGTAGCCAGCGCAGCTCGCGGAGGATAGGTGTTATGTGGGTGAACCGAGGTGCACCCACAATCACTCACACGGCTGCGTTCTGGACTAGCTGAAGTCGCCGGATGCTCTTCAAGGGCAGCCCCATGTAGAGCACATTGCAGTATTCCAGCCTAGAGGTCACAAGGGCCCGAGTGACTGTTGTGAGGGCCTCCCGGTTCAGGTAGGGTCGCAACTGGCGCACCAGGCGAACCTGGGCAAATGCCCCCCTGGTCACAGCCGTCAGATGGTGGTCAAAAGTCAACTGTGGATCCAGGAGGACTCCCAAGTTGCGAACCCTCTCTGAGGGGTATAAAATTTGACCCCCCAGCCTGAGCGATGGAACACTGATCGAATTATTGGGAGGAAAACACAACAGCCACTCGGTCTTCTCCGGGTTGAGTACAAGCTTGTTAGCCCTCATCCAGTCCATAACGGCCTCAAGACCCCGGTTCATCACGTCCACCGCTTCATTGAGTTGGCACGGGGCGGACAGATACAACTGAGTATCGTCCGCGTATTGATGGTATCTTATCCCGTGCCTCCGAATGATCTCACCCAGCGGTTTCATGTAGATGTTAAATAGTAGGGGGGATAAGACCGAACCCTGCGGCACCCCATATGTTAGGGGCCTAGGGGTCGATCTCTGCCCCCCCACTAACACCGACTGCGACCTGTCCGAGAGGTAGGAGGAGAACCACCGTAACACAGTGCCTCCCACCCCCACCTCCCGCAGTCGTCGCAGAAGGATACCATGGTCGATGGTATCGAAAGCTGCCGAGAGGTCGAGGAGAACCAGGATGGAGGCATGGCTGGGCAAGGCAGGCTAGTGGATCCATCCATGCTTTGTCATATTATTCCCCCCCTCCCCCAAGGATGTGTAGTTTTTGCACATTTCTCCCAAAATGTTTAAAAAGTTAATTAAATGTTTGCATGACTGGTCTTTCACTTTTTGCAATCGGAATGGGAAAACTCACCATGACCAACTCGCTCAGGACAATTTGGCAATTCAATTTAGTTGTTTAAAATCCTTTAGCGTTCTTTTTTTTATAATTCTATTTTACTTCTTTGACATTACTGTAGCTCTCGTCCTGTGGCAAGTTATCCCTCCCCAAATTGGCCACAGCGAGTTGCCCCACAGTGAGTTGGCCATGGCAAATTGGCTGTGATGAGTTGGCCCTGGCACGTTGTCATAGAGCCTCTTGCAATAGTCTGCTTTTTGTCTTCTTGCCACCATGAGGAGATGAACAGGAGATTGAAAAGTAGGCTTGCTAGCAAACAGAACTGAATAGGCTTATGTTGAGGAGGTTTACTTCACTTGGGTCTTCTGCTGAGCTGGGCATCACAGAAGTTGTGATCTGACGAGACTGGAGCCATAATGTTGACAGAATGAAAGATGAAAATTCTGGACATAGAGTTGGCCAAAAGGAGTCTGTGGACCAGTGAGGGCCTTGATGGTCCATGTTGTGGCCTGTCAGCTGCTGGCCCCTCCAGCAGCCAAATCAGAGGAGGAAGAGGCGTGGGAGTCAGGGTCAGCATCAGACAACTTGGGAGATCTGAAGGGGAACAGGAAATGGAGCATGCAGAGAAAGAATGAGAGAGGGAGGGAGGGAGGGAGGGAGGCGGAGCCTGGGCTGTACGTCAGCTCTCAGATGGAGAGTCAACAGCCCCCAGATCTGGAGATGTGCAGAAGGCAGAGGAGAGGAGAGCAATGGAAATCTATGGGCTGGTCCTTGGAATGGAAGAACTACTGCTTGCTAGCTAGCAAAGCCTTGTTCTAGCTCTGGGGATAAAAGGCAGGGGGTGGAGATGAATAGGTGTGGCAGACAACTATTCATCTCCCTCCCAGATGGACGTGTTAGTCTGTGAGAGAAACTTTTTGCCGGGGCTGCTGGCATTCCTAATAAAGGAATATTTTGAGTTTGTTGTCTTTGGGCAGCTGGGCCAGAACAGTTCCTTTCAACCCCAATCTTCTATGAGAGAGGATTTTTCACACACACCCCTATTATGGAATGTGGTTCTTCACTGAGAGAAGGTTCAGTTTATGCACACTGTCCAGTCAAAATACTAATTAGGCAATTTGCATTGTTGGGCAGTTTTGGTTTCAAATGCCTTTATTGTGTATGGTGGGTCTCTCATGGGAACAGAATGCTACAACTCTTATAGTTCATTGTTTGCTGCAGGTTATAAAGGGCTCAAAGATAGTCCCCTCCCTTCAAATTCAGTTGCATTCATTACTTGGGCAAGGCAATGATGGAGGAAGCAAATGCAACTTTACACACTTCCCATCTCATACACAAAAATGCCTCCGTAATGTACAAGTAAAGGTACAGTGAAATTCTTGGAATGAGTTCTGTTAAACATTTGAAGTCCAAATAGCCCAGTTTAATGTGCCTGATTGGAAATGGATGGGGTTCCCCCGCCCCAAGGTAATGAGTCACAGTGGTGGCGCAGTGGTTAGAATGCAGTACTGTCGGCTGCCTGCAATTTGGCAGTTCGAATCTCACCAGGCTCAAGGTTGACTCAGCCTTCCGTCCTTCTGAGGTGGGTCAAATGAGGACCCAGATTGTTGGGGGCCAGAGGCTGACTCTGTAAACCCCTTAGAGAGGGCTGTAAAGCACTGAGACATAGTATATGTCTAAGTGCTATTGCTATTTATTCATCCTTGGCCCCGTGGCCTGCAGCTGTCTTTGAATGCACATCTCCACCCACCAACATCTTTTCTCCTCCCCCAGGCTGTGATTGCCTAGCAATTTGACATCTGGATATCAGATACAGATAAAAGTACAGATTAACAGAGTTGGAAGGGACCTTGTAGGTCATCTAGTCCAACCCTCTCGTCCATGCAGGAGACCCTACACCATTTTTGACAGATGGCAGTCCAGCCTCTTCTTGAAAGCTTCTAGGGATGAAGCTCCCACAACTTCTTGTTAAAAGAATGCAAATGATCAGCTGTCTGCAAGGAGCATAAATCCTTCCCTTCCCCACCATCCAGTCAGAGCTGAAGAAGATTCTGGGATGAGAAGCAAAATGTCTTCAGAGAAAAACCAGGAAGTCCAATTGCCTCTTGAAAAAAAAAGCAGCTTTGGGATAACCACAGCCTGGATGACGGAGAATCTCCATAGACCTTTAAAGACAACGAAGCCTTGTCAGCCAGCTCTGCCTCCAAACAAGCCACAATTGGTGATACTTACTCCACTTGGACAGGGACGCGGTGGCTCAGTGGCTAAGACACTGAGCTTGTCAATCAGAAAGGTCAGCGGTTCAAATCCTTAATGTCGCATAACGGAGTGAGCTCCTGTTACTTGTCCCAGCTTCTGCCAACCTAGCAGTTTGAAAGCATGTAAAAATGCAAGTAGAAAAATAGGAACCACCTTTGGTGGGAAGGGAACAGCGTTCCGTGCTCCTTTGGTGTTTAGTCATGCCAGCCACATGACCACAGAGACGTCTTCGGACAGCGCTGGCTCTTTGGCTTTGAAATGGAGATGAGCATTGCCGCCTAGAGTCGGGAACAACTAGCGCGCATGTGCAAGGGAAACCTTTACCTTTTACCCCACTTGGAGGGGCCGAGCTTGCCAACTTGCTGTGTCACTCCTCAGGCCAGAAAAGCCAGAAAGCAGGGCAGCCAAGCTGAGACCTCTTCCCTGCCCTCCACCCCTCCCATCTTTGGTGTTCTGACACTCCAGAGGAACAAGTGGGAAAAAGGTTTTTAACCTCCTCCTGCAGAATCTCATTTTCTAAATTGGAGGAGGCCACTCGCCACACGGATGCAGCACAACTGTTACAGTTGTGTAATTTGGAGGCTGCTATGCTCTCTGTTGTGCCTGCCTGGCATTTCTGCCTTAAAAGAGGTGCAGGGGGAACGCTTCAAATGTTTATTGCAATATAACCCTCAAAGAGATCCAGCTGAAACTTGGCAGGCTTAATGCTCTCTGGAGAGTCTACTATCTCTGCAGTTTTCAGCCAGTTCTGCCAAAATGTCATTGCAGGCATTTTGATGCCTTCCCCATGATAGCAATGGACACAATTTGTTTTTTTCCCCCCCCGAATCAAATCTTGCATCTCAAATAAGCTGGAATCGAATCGCTTTGCCCTTGAAACTCCGATCGAATGATATCCTCTTGGAATCTTGAATCTGCAAGTCAAATCAAATCAGGACAGTTCCCAAAGCCCTCTGTGTGGCGCCTGCACAGCCACAAGGAAGCAAGGGCTTCGGCTGTTTTTCCTACCCCAGGCTACTGGAGAGGCAAATAATTCTTTAAGCAGGAAAGTTGACAAAGGCTCTTGGGAGCTGCAAGCCTGCCCAGCCTTTTTCTAACTACCGTACTTGCTTATTTATTAGATTTTTATCCCACCTTTATTACAAGTAAATCAAGGCAGCAACTATACCTAATCCTCCTTAATCCTCCTATTTCCCCACAGCAACCCTGTAGGGTGGGTTGGGATAAGAGAGGGAGACTGGCCCAGCTGCCTTTTGTGCCTAAGGCAGAGCTAGAACTCACTGTCTCTTGGTGATTGGACCTAAGTCACCCACCCAACTTTCATGCCTAAAGTGGGACTAGGATGCACCATTTCCTGGTGATTGGTCCAAAGTCATCCAACTGACTTTCATGCCTAAGGTGGAACTAGAACTCACCATCCCCTGGTGATTGGCCCTAAGTCACCCAACCAATTTTCATACCCAAGGCAGGACTAGATTTCACCATTTCCTAGTGATTGGCCCCAAGTCACCCAACCGCCTTTCATGCCTAAGGTCCCAGTCACCTGGTTTCTAGCCTGGAGCTTTAGGCACCAGTTGTTTGTGTACCAAACTCCGACCTTTTGCAAATGTGCTCAGCATTTTGGAAAGGAGCAAGACCAATGGCATAATCTGAGCCATTTTCTCACTCTCTCAGCTGGAGCTGCAGCTGGCCAGCTTGATTCCAGCGGAGCTTAAAAGTTCCAGAGTCCTAAAATATTTATCAGCGTGAAGCTGTAGTTAGCACTTAAGCTGAAGGCAATACAGTCAGAGCCTCTGCATTGAAATGGAAGTTAGTGAGGTTGAAAAGTCATTACGCTGTAAATATGAAGTATATATTAAATGCCAGGCAGAAATCTTGAATGTCCAGCTGTTGGTTTGCTTGCTTCCTGCAAAGCAAAGTATCTGCGTGCAGAGGAGAGCCCATTTCGGTTGCTCTGCCATATGATGTGTGCATGTGTGTGTGTGTGTGTGTGTGTGTGTGTGTGTGTGTGTGTTCTGACGGAGGCTTCCCAAGAGCCTGAAGCAGATTCCTTGTCCTGACAAAAACCCCTTTTACTAATTGACTGAGAATTCTGCTCATTCACATCCAGCAAAGACCTTCAAGGGAGGATTTACAGTCACAGACCTTATCTGGCTTGGAGAGCTGCCAGGCCGATATTTGTAAAACGTGGCAAGGAGCCTCGGAAAGTCATGAACCAATGAAGCGAACTAATTGTCTCCTGCAAACTCCACTCCCCTTTTGCTCCTCTTTTATTTCCTCTGGGAGGGGCCACTCTGCACATGCGCACACTGGGAACAGGCTCCAGCTGTTCTTCTGCCCCACTGATGTCTGACTCCAAAGGCAGCTGATAACTGTCAGATGGCCCTGGCCCTCTCTCTGCCTTCGACACAGAGCCCTCATCCGAGCCTTCCCCAGACTCCAGGACTGGCCCATGTTCCTCCCCAACCTCCTCTGGCGGGCAACAATACATATATTTTATGTACCCAACACACGCATTCATGGAAAGTAATGCTTAATTCCCCAAAACTATGTTTATAACCCTATCCTTATAACCCAAGTCCCCCTTCTGCATCTGAAGATCTTCTCTATTGTTTTTATATTCCTGCTGCTGGTAACATTTCCCCCTCATACAGGGCTGCATTTTCATCTTTATTTGTTCTTAGCATTCATAAACATTTACCAATATTAATGTTGTAAAAAATCAATTTTGTTTGAGTGGTAACAAAGAGAAGCGGCATAATAAATATGTGGCATAAGGTGTGTGGCAGTTCTGAAGATTGTGGTGGTTTTGTTTCCATTCAGTTGGAATATGTCCTGCAGGATGCTACTTGGCAATAAATTAGGGCAGATACTAACCTGGTAGTGTCTGGAATGTGTACATACCCAGATCCTTTAGCCATTTTTGTAGAGTTCATTGCTTGGTTAGACTCAACATCATCTTAGTAGCCTCCAACCAGGCTCGATTTTGTCCCTATCTTTCTTGGATGGTGATGCCCAAATTGGACCCAGGAGCCCAAAGGGGGCCTGGGTAGGATAGAGTCGAGTAGAATGGATGTCAAGACTGACTCACACTTTCACCTATATTCCACTTAGCTTGCCCCTTGACAAAGAGAAGGGAGGTGGTGGAGCAACCAGGATGATGAGGGGACTGGAGACTAGTACAGTTGCAGGAACTGGGCATGGCTAGTCTACTGGGCTGCATTTTGTTTGTGTGTGTGTGTGTGCGCGCGCGCGCGCGTGTGCGCGTGAGAGAGAGAGAGAGAGAGAGAGAGAGAGAGAGAGAGAGAGAGAGAGAGAGAGAGAGAGAGAGAGAGAGAGAGAGCTCTTGGATAGCAGCCAAAAGGGAAAAGGATTTGGAGGCAAGTGGGTTGGTCAAACCCTCTTCATTTCGCTGCCCCTGGCAAGCAAAACCCACGAATGAAGAGGAACGGAGGGAAGGAAGGAAGGAGGGAAGGAGAGAAGGAGAGAAGAAAGGAGGGAAGGAAGGAGGGAAGGAAGGAAGAAGAAGTAGGATTGTTGTAAGATAAGATGGGTTTATGGGATGGTAAGAAAGCAATTTCAGGTATATTGTCAACTGTAGGGGGGGGAATTGTTACAAATACATATTATTAATAACAGTTATGAGATCATATAATTGTGAATGTATATATGAGAAATAAAAATTTAAAATTTTTTTTTTAAAAAAAGAGGAACGGAGAGAGGCTGGGGAAATCATTCATCAAGGGTTGCCATTGTGAAATAGATGGGATGAATTTGTGAAGGATGATGTTGCCTTTTTGGACGATCGATTCACTGATGCCTTGGTGGTGGAGGAAGTGGGGTCCTTGGGCATCACAGAAACGGACCCCCTTTTTTTCTCCCCTGTTTTAATATGCTTCCTTTATGTCCAGAGTTTAAGGCAGAAGCAGCTCCATCTAAAAATAATGTCTCTGTTAAGTTCTGAAAATAAAGCCTCATTTTTTTTAAAAAAAATCCTTTATCCTCAAGTTGCTTTAGATTTTTGTTCTAGTTTCTCTGGGATAAATTTCTGACTGCATTTTACAGTTGGGGGCGATAGAAGTGGCTTCTGCTTCTGCTGAGTCTTTGGGTTGTCTTTTTCTTCCATTACCCATCTTTCCATCTTTTAACTGCCTCTCTGGCTCTCTGAATTTATATTTCTCAAATGTTTTCTGTTTTTCTCACCAAGTAGACATCTGTGTTGCTTCTCTGTGTCATACAATATATGTGGGTATATACATAACTCTGTATGCATGCATGCATGCATGCATGTGTATGTATGTATGTATGTATGTATGTATGTATGTATTTATTTATTTATTTATTTAGCTTGTTGGAGGTGGTGACCCCTTGAGAGCTGTATGCAAGGCAATTTCACTGCATTCAGAATGCTGATTAGTGTACATTCAAAGTGACAATAAAGTTATTATTCTATTCTTCATTCCATTATTCTATTCTGTTTTATTCTATTCTATTCTTCATTCCATTATTCTATTCTATTCTATACCGTTATTCTATTTTATTCCATTCCATTCCACTCTTTCTCATTCCATTCCATTCTATTTTATTCTATTCTTGTGTGGACTTCAATTCCCAGAATTTCTCAGCCAGCTATGATAGCAAGGGAATTCTGGTAATTGAAGTCCACACTTCTTTAAGCTGCCACGGTTGAGCAATCCTGGTTTAGATTTACCAATATGAAAGAATCTAAAGAGAAAAACTTTCTTCCTTTGAGGTTCAGTGGGAAGGTGAGTAGTCAGAGAGGCAGTGATGGATGGAGAGAGATGTTATCTATCTTCCCATCCAAAAGCAATCTCCCAATCCATCCCTGCTTCCAGGTCTGGTAAAGCTTCCCTCCTGAGGTCTCCCTTAGGGATTGTATGGGAGGAGAGAAACCTACAGGCAACAGCAAGAAGCACATGCAATGAAAGATGGAAAATTGAATGCATTCCTTGGTTGCCTTATTATATACTAGCTAGATACCCATGCTTCACGATGAAACTATGTGAATGTGCTATGCAGGAGAAATCTGGTTCACTCCAGTTCAGTCTGTTGGCTCAGTAGTGGTCAGTGATTGAAACACATAAGGGAATATTGCTTCCGCTGCCTTGACTCCAGAAGTACTTTCATAGGTGGAAGGCATAGACATTTTGGTGAAGTACTGACGTTTAGTACTGTAAGGCAGTGTTTTTCAACCTTTTTTGTGCAAAGGCACACTTTTTTCATGAAAAAAATCACGAGGCACACCACCATTAGAAAATGTTAAAAAAATTTAACTCTGTGCCTATATTGACTATATATAAAGTGTTTTTCCCACGGCACACCTTACACTATGTCACGGCACACTAGTGTGCCGCGGCACAGTGGTTGAAAAACACTGCTGTAAGGAGCCCCAGTCTGCTCCTGAATGAAGGAGTGGAACATTTGCCAGTTTGAACTGAGGTAATGGAATGTGAGGCAACTGGCAGTTGGAACAGAGTTCTTTTCAGGTGGGGAGGGGGAGTAGAACTCCTTAGCATCAGAGCATGTTAATTACTATATAAGAAATACTAATGATCTGATGGTCATTTTGAAAAATCATTTCTTAGCGAACACCTTGAAGCAAAGAGAAACATAGGAGCCAAATTTCAAGTTTTATTCTACCTGTGATACATTTACTGGATTTTTGTTCTCCCTTGGGAAAAAAAAGCTTCAAAAGCAAAAACTGAATGGGAACAAGTTGACAAAAATGCTGGAGATTTAATTTGCCTGCTGGTGAAGACTCCCTTTTTAAGGTGGTTTCATAAAATTATACCAAAGAGTGAAATCGATGTCTGAACTGCCCCAAACTTGGATGAGGAAATGATTGGGGACCTGGAATTTGGTCTGTTTAACTTGCAAATGAGAAGACCAAGGGCATAGAAGATAACAGTAATAGCACTTAGACTTCTATACCGCTTCACAGTGCTTTCCAGCCCTCTCTAAGTGGTTTACAGAGTCAGCCTCTTGTCCCCAATGATCTGGGTCTCATTTTACCTACCTCAGAAGGATGGAAGGCTGAGTCAACCTTGAGCTGGTCAGAACTGAACTCCTGACAATGGGCAGAGTTTACACCACTGTGCACCATGGAAGGAAGGAAAAAAGGAAGGAAGGAAGGAAGGAAGGAAAGAAGGAAGGAAGGAAGGAAAAACAAGAAAGGAACAGCTCTCTCTAAGCAGCTTAAGCAGAGTCAACCTATTGCCCCCAACAATCTGGGTCCTCATTTTGCCAACTATTCCTCCTCTTCCTCATCAGCCACCACCAGACCTGGGGGCTGTTGATCCTCCATCTGAGGACTGACGGATGGCCCAGGCTCTGCCTCCCCACTCCCTCTCTCTTCCAGCTCCTTTCCCTCTTCCCCCTTGGAGCTCTCAGATTGACCTTATGCTGACCCCGACTCCCACGCCGCTGCCTCCTCCTCCAATTCGGCTGCCACAACACTAGTCTGGTAATGAAACATTCAGAAACCAACCCACAAGCTGGGAGAATGAGCCTCCATCCTCATGCTAGACCCGAGCTGCAAGATATTCACCACTATTGCAAATTTGTTGCCTTCTTTCTGGCTCTGCACTAGCATTGGAATCAATGAGAACATCAAGAATTGTTTGCCTTCTGTACACCAAGGAATGGCCAAAATAATTATTATAGGAACCAGGAGGATAAATCTGCATCCAATTTATAAAACTGGATTGTTCCTCTTGTTTGTTAAAACCTGCCTGACGTGTTCAGTCTTTTATTTATTTTTTATTTTTTTGGAAAAGCACAAAGAAAAACACTTGAAAGCAATATTTTTAAATGTTGTTTATATAAAATTCCCTTATCTGTTCTCTTTGTTCCTTTTTTGTTCCAGTTTTTGATGTGGCATCCCACTTTCAAAACAGTTGTGCGTGCTTTTTCCCTTTACTATTATTTACCTGGAGATGTTAAAGTAATAATGAGGAAGGGCCCTGGTTTGCTGTACTGAGATGTCCCAATCTTCCATTTTTGACTGGCACCTGACAAGGTCTGGATTCTAATTGTTTAGGTCCGGGGTGTCAAAATGGATTTCATTAATGGCCACATCAGGGTTGTGTTTGTCCTTGGGGGGACAGGGGGCATAGCCATGGTGGATGTGGCCTGCTCAACATCACTCATGTCAGGGGCACCTGTGGTGCCAAGTGCTAAGGCAGGACTTTCCTGAGACCCTCCCTCACTCTAATTATAATCCTCCTTCCTTCCTTCCTTCCTTCCTTCCTTCCTTCCTCCCTCCCTCCCTCCCTCCCTCCCTTTTCTCCTTTTTCCTTCCCTGTTCATTCTCCTTTCTTCTTCCTCCCCCTCTTTCCTTCTTTCTCCTTCCTTGCTCTCTTCCCATCTTCCCATCATTTTCTTTGTCTTTCCTCTTTCCCTTTCTCCTTTCTTGTTCAAATGCAAAAGGGGAAACATTTCTTCTTTTGTTTTGTTTTTCGTTTGTTTTGATAGCCCTCTGCCAGCCAAAATGGAGCCAGGGGGGTGAACTCTGTTTTCGCTGATAGAGGCACCGCGGAACGGTCCTTTGCTGTTTCCAGACCGGTCCTGTGGGCCAGATCTAAGTACCCCATGGGCCAGGTTTAGCCCCACGCCTTGACTTTGACACTCCTTTGACACCCCTGATTTAAGTCCTTCCTGCAGCCTACCAATTCTTTTCCTCACCTTCCAGCGGGATTTCTCCACCTTGGCGAACTTTGGAACATAGAATAGAGAAAATCCTCAACTTAATTGAGCCCAAATTTATGATGCTAAGTGAGAAATCTGTTATGTGAGTTTTGCCCCAAATTGTTTATCTTACTTTTTTGGGGTACATTACCTCACGTACTTTGGGTTTCATTCCTTTTCTCATCTCTCAGCTCCTTGAAGGCAGCTTTAAGCTCCAAGGTTGCTGGCTCTGGTGCTGATGGACAGCTCCCCTTCCATCTTGGTCCTGCCAAGACAGCCAAGAACTCTGCTCAGCTCAAAGTTGGCCTAAAATCTGCAGGTTAAATTGGGGCGATGCAAGTCATTATAAGAAGGGAATGGAGCTCAGGCCAGCACTTATTAGCATTGGTCCAAATTTCTCTTGTTCTAAAAATAGGACCGGCTATGCTGCAAATTCCTCTTTCTTTGTGGCTTGCCCATCTTCGTGTCCCACGGAACTAGACTTAGCCTAAAGTATTAACTCAAAAACTCAACTGTGACACAAGAAATTCCTCTGAAGGGTGGGGGGAATTGAAGAGGCTCAGCTTTGCCCGCCTTCCTGTCTACCCCAGGAAGAAAACTTTCAGGCGATTGGAAGACAGTTTATTGATACAAAGCATTTTTTGAAAAAAAAAACCTCAGATTTGAGAGTTTGCCAATATGCTGTTCTGACCGAGGCTTCCCAAGAGCCTGAAGCAAACTCATTGTCCTAACAAAAAACCCTTTTATTAATTGACTGTGAATTCTGCTCATTCACATCCAGCAAAGTCTTTTGAGGGAGGATTTACAGTCACAGACCTTATCTGGCTTGGAGAGCTGCCAGGTCAATATCTACAAAACGTGGCAAGGAGTCTCAGAGAGTCACAAACCAATTAAGTGAACTAATTGTCTCCTGCAAATGCCACTCCCCTTTTGCTCCTCTTTTATTTCCTCTGGGAGGGGCCATTCATCATCTGGCCTTACACCCAAGACAACCCCTGTTCTTCAGCTGTTCCCTTCATCTGGCAACTCTGCGTATGCTCACACTGGGAACAGGCCCCAGCTGTTCCTCTGCCTCACTGATGTCTGACTCTGAAGGAGCTGATAACTGTTGGGCGGCCCTGGCCCCCTCTCTGCTGCTGATGCAGAGCCCTCATCAGAGCCTTCCCCAGACTCCAGGACTGGCCCATGTTCCTCCCCAACCTCCTCACTGTCTGAATCTGCTGACAGCTCCACTGACCACTTGGGGGCCACAACATATGTGTCCTTTAGATATTCCAGCATTTCTCTTGATTTGGAAACAATTGGGAGGTAGGGGAAAAACACCTCTTTGAACTTTCAGTTCAAGGAAAACAATTTCAATTGGCTAAATCAGTTTACCAGTTTAAAGTTGTACATTCTGTTGTTGAAATCAATTACACACACATACAGCGTAGAGCTTGGTAATCAGGCTAGAAAATTGAATCTTTGAAAAAAGTCAAGTGGCATTTGAATATGATCTTAAAGATGAAAAAGCAGTCTGATGAATGTATATAGATTAATCTGGGAAAGGCCTGCTTTATGGGAGCAACCACTGTAATATTTGCAAAAAAATGGGATTTCAGCTGAAAGCCATTTTTGGAACATTTTCAGCACCGCTCTGCTGCTTTGGCCCTTCTGGTTCTTCCCACTCCCAATGAAAATAATTCTCTCACCGAGCAGCCCCCTCCTCCCCGGGAAGACTTCAGACAGACTTCCAAATGCACTTGCTGGTGAATAAATGATGAAAAGACATCCTCTTACACAGGGAGTCTTTCAGGCAAGGGATCAAAAAGGAAATTAAAGCCTCTTTGGTGTAATTTCCAGGATAATTATTTAGTTCATTTTATCTCTCTCCCCATCCCCCATTTTTTTTTTGTGCATCCCTTCTCTTGGCGCAAAAGATTTGGCAAAGAGTTTGGCTTTGGGGGAGGGAAAAGAAAGAAGAAAGATTCCAGGCAGTAATTCCTTGGGCGGGTGTAGTGAAGGCTCTGTTTTTGCGGCAGATGCTGTGTCTTTTTGAGGGATGGGATTCGCATAACAGGCTAAACCCTTAAAATTAGCTCTTATTGCTCAGATAACTTGTGCCTTAGTTGGGCTTAAGCCTGTCACTTCTCTTTAGAATAGAGTAGGGTAGGGTAGGGTAGAGTAGAATGAATAAGAATGGAATAGAGTAGCCTGAAGTGGGTTTTTTTGTCTGAAGTGGTATAGGATTTCCTGCCTAAGCAGGGGGTTGAAGACCTCCAAGGTCCCTTCCAACTTTGTTTATTCTATTCTATTCTATTCTATTCCTTGTTCTATTCTATTCTACTCTACTCTTACTCTTACTCCATTCCATTCTCTATTCCATTCCATTCCTTCCCATCCCTATTCTATTCTATTCAGTATGAACTTAAATAACAAATGTTCTCACTTACCCACAGGAAAAAAAAATCTAATGCATTCTCTTAAGAGATCCTTCTCAAGAGTAATTACTACTATTGTTCTTTTTCTCAGTGGGTGCAGATAGAGACTTCTCTTTATCCTTATTCTTTTCCCCTATAGCAAAATATCCCTCATTTTTTCTCCTGTAGAAAAGATGTTAACCCCTTCCTGGGAGCCAGTCAAGCCAAGGGGTGCATTATGTTTCTGGATGTTTCTTTTTTCATTTTCTAGATAGAGCATCCTTGATGTTAGGTCAAGAAAAAGGCAAGATGACACCACAATCAAAGCCCCATCCCCCTTTACATGCAGTGGATGTGTAGGTCATGAAAAATAGGTGCAGCTTCAATCACACTGTCATTCCTGAAGCCATATTGGAGCATCTTCAGGGCTGCCACAGAGAGGCCGGTTGGAACTGTGGGAAAGGGGGGAGAGTAGAGATCAGTGGGGACTTGTAGCCAAAACAAAATTGTTTCTCATGTAAACCAAGGACGTTCAGTCCGCACCTCCCAGTGTTGGGGAGGTGTGGACTGAAGCCAACTGGAGTTGGGACTGTAACTTGATTGGACCATGTGATGGACATGTGGACTGGGGCAAAGAACTTTGGGTTTTGATTTGGGTGAGGAAAACCTCAGGTTTCTCAGAGTTGAGTTTTCACCAGATGTGCCAATATGACATGCCTAATAAAGTCATACTTTGAGGAAATCTCAGGCCTCGGAGTTTTGATTGATTTGGGCCTGTTACTTGGAACCCCGACACACACAGTTCTAGTCACCAAGTCAGCTTGTTTAATTCCTCCACCTTCCTGGATGCTTCCCTCCATTCCTAATTGAAATGGTGAAAGTTAACTAAATAATCAAGTTGGAAGGGACCTCGGAGGTCTTCTAGTCTAACCCCCTGCTCAAGCAGAAGATGCTCTACCATTTCAGACAAGTGGTTGTCCAATCTCTTCTTATTGGTTAGCCCTTGGGTCATATCAAAGTGCAGAGTTCCAGAGACAAATTATTACTAAAATCTGAAAAAACAATTTAAAACGGATTCGGAAAAAATACAATTTAAATGGAACTGGAATAAAATACAATTTAAACACAATTCTCTTCTTAAAAACCTCCAGTGTTGGTGCACCCACAACTTCTGGAATAGGCGAAGAAGTGATTTCAATAGTAGCAACTGTGAGAGAGATCAAGGGGTCCTAGTAGATTTCCCCTTAAGTGTGAGCAAGCAGTATGCTACAATTCTCGGTTGCCTCCACAGAGGAATAGTTGCAAGATCATGAAAAGTGATAGAAAGACTTTATACTACTACTACTATTACTACTACTACTCCTTTTTCTCCTCCTCCTCCTCCTCCTCCTCCTCCTCCTCCTCCTCCTCCTCCTCCTCCTCCTCCTCCTCTTCTTCTTCTTCTTCTTCTTCTTCTTCTTCTTCTTCTTCTTCTTCTTCTTCTTCTTCTTCTGCCGTGTCTAGATCAAACTTTAAACTGCAAGAATGCGGCCACCTTCTTGGCTTTGTTGTTGGGCAAAAATAAATCATTTTCTGTACATGTTTCTGGTAGTAGTTGACGTACCAGCAGATGGGCCAGGTTGTGTGTCTCTCCACATTCACATAGCATATTGTTATCCGCTAAGAGGGTCAACTTGAACATCTTGGTTCTACTCCGTCTTGACCTATTCAGGGTCCTCTGAAGTTCATTATGGAGTCTTTCAAACTTAAATTGCATGCAGCATCTCATGCAAACCCCATAAGGGTCATAGAAACATAATAATGTAGAATCATGGGGCTGGAAGGGATCTTGGAAGTCTTCCATTCCAACTCCCTGCTCGAGCAGGAGACCCCATGCCATTCTGGACAAATGGTTGTCCAATTTCTTCTTGAAAAACTTCAGTGATGGATCACCCACAACTCTGGGAGCCAAGTCATTCCACTGATAGATTCTTCCCTCTGTCGTTGTAGCATTGCAACATTGTAGTCTAATTCTACTGACTGCCAACTGCCTTCCATCCTTCCAAGGTCAATAAAACTAGGACCCAGATTGTTGGGAGCAATAGGCTGACTTTGTAAATCACTCAGAGAGGGCTGTAAAGCACTGTGAAGCGGTATATAAATGCCATTGCTATTATCCCATATGCCCCTGATCTTCTCTTTTGCATTTTAAGTCTAAGTGCTATTGCTAGTGTTTTGCTATTTGTCCCAGGATATATTCCATATGGCGTGTCTCTCCAATTTACTTCAGAAAGATTCCAACATCTCTAATTTGTGGTTGACAATCAGGAACAGATCAGGGTATTTGAACTGCAGCTACCCTTGAGTTAAAATGGTAATTTTGAGCTTGCTCATCATGGTCATTAGTCCTAATGGTCATCAAACAGGTTGGTCATTTGACTGACTCGATTTTACGATCTTTTTTTTTTCAATGGCCGTTAAGAGAATGTGGTGGTCATAGAATAATCTAGAAAGTCATTAGAGAAATGCCACAGTTAAGCGAATCAAAGGTTCCCTGTAGGTGCAGTTTTGCTGAACCTGGCAATAAATCCTTTTTTATGGCAAAAACCATTGTTAAAACATGGTCACATCATCGTGGGATGCTGCAAATGGCTGTAAATATGACCGAGATATGCTTTTTCCCTGAAGTTTGGTTGGTGACCAAGGCAGTGGTGGGGGTGGGGTGGGAGGCAATGTCAGAACTTTTGAGTTCCATTTATGACTACACTCCCCCCACTCAGTAAAGTCCATCCTAAGTTGCTAAGTGACAGGTCGTAAGTCAAGGATTACCTGTAGAGTTTGCGTGAGACAAAAAAAAATGAAACTTTGATTTTGGGCTTTATTGATTAGATTGATTTGTTGTTATAGAAATGGTTAATTTATTCTATAATGTAAAAGTAAAAAAGTTGAGGTTTGATGGTAATGCCCTATTCTATACTGCAACAGAAAGCTAGAAGCCAAGGCCCTTTTTCCCTTCCCTTCCCTTCCCTTCCCTTCCCTTCCTTTCTCTTCCATTCCATTCCATTCCATTCCATTCTTCCCTATTCTATTCTTATTCTTTTCTTTTCTATTCTTCTTTCTTCTCTTCTCCCTTCTTTCTCTTCTTCCTCTGATCTCTTCTGCTCTGCTTCTTCTATCCCATCCCATCTTTTCTGTTCTATTCTATTCTATTTCATCTCATTCTTTCCTCATTCTTCTCTTCTTGCCATCTCTTCCTCACTTCTTTTTTCCCCTTTCCCTCCCCACTGTGTCCTACCATTTGCTTTTATATCTTTCTATTTTATTCTATCATCTAATAAAATGTTATAAAGCAATGGGGGGTGGAAGCATCCAGTGGACTGGGATCACTAAAAAATATTCTATGTCAAAGAAATTTGCTTCAGAGAAGTTCCTGTTCTGTCTACAAAAATATTTGGAGTCCCATCACCCCTCCAGGTAGCCTGAGGGTCCTTGGTTCTGGTGCCAGTGGTGAGACCCACATGTTGTTCGTCACGAAGTCGTGTCCAACCCATCACGACCCTATGGACAATCCTCCAGGCCTTCCTGTCTCTACCATCCTCCGGAGACCATTCAAGCTCACACCGACTGCTTCAGTGACTCCATCCAGCCTCCTCATTCTCTGTTGTCCCCTTCTTCTTTTGCCCTCAGTCTTTCCCAGCATGAGGCTCTTCTCCAGCGAGTCTTTCTTCCTTCTCATTAGGTGGCCAAAGTCTTTGAGTTTCCTCTTCAGGATCTGTCCTTCTAAAGAGCAGTCAGGGTTGATCTCCTCTAGGACTGACTGCTTTGATTGCCTTGCAGTCAAAGCAGAGGTGGGATTCAGCTGGTTCTGACCAGTCCTGTAGAACCGGTAGCAGAAATTTTGAATAGTTCAGAGAACCGGTAAATACCACCTCTGACTGGCCCCGCCTCATCTATTCTCCACCTTCCAAGTCCCAGCTGATTTGGAGGAAATGGGGATTTTGCAGTAACCTTCCCCAGCCACGCCCACCAAGCCACACCCACAGAACCAGTAGTGAATTTTTTTAATCCCACCACTGAGTCCAAGGGACTCGCAGGAGTCTTCCCCAGCACCCCATAAACCCCAT
Organism: Thamnophis elegans; assembly: GCF_009769535.1. NCBI lineage: Eukaryota > Metazoa > Chordata > Lepidosauria > Squamata > Natricidae > Thamnophis > Thamnophis elegans. Next base: position 15,219,640 of record NC_045553.1, on the reverse strand, counting down.
GGACAGTACCAAAAGAAACCCACTCATTTCCCTGTAGCCTTTTGCCTCCAATTCTTGCTCCGTATTCTACAATATTTAGAAGGCACCTTTAAAAAAAACACCAACTTTTCCCCAGCTGCTTCCTCTCCTCCCTGTCTTCTTAATGGATTGTTTTCATTTTCATAATGTGATTTTTTTTACTATTATTATAAATTTGGGGTTTTTATAACACAAGCCTTTAAATAAATAAAATCAATAATAAAGTCCTGTTGCGAGGGAGCAAATTAACATGTCCCTAAATCCCACATCATGAACTGAGGGGTGGGTGAGGTTTTCTGTATTCCAGATCATTGTTCCCTGAAGGTATGAAATGGAGTTTATTTTTTTATTGCATCTGATTCCTGTTCCTGATCTGCAAATTAGAGTAGTAAACTATTTGACGTTTTATGTTAAGTGTGTGTGTGTGTATGTGTGTGTGTATCCACACATTTTTATTAAAAGATTACTATTAAATTATTGGTAAAACTTGGAATAGGGGTTTAGGGGATGCAATTTGAGATTCAAGATTAGAAGTCAGCTCTTTCTAGCCTGCTTAGAAATGTTGACTTTATTTTTTTTAAATATGTTTTATTAAATGTATTTATACATTTTTCTTTAAAATACAGAAAACCCCAATATCTACGTGAACTGTGTGTTGTCTGGGTACAATTAATTTCAAAAAGTAATAATAGCAATAATAACACTAATTTTCATAGCATTATTGGTCATCACATAATGATAATAGGATATTTTTTAACGCGGGATTTGTTTTATTTAATAGAAACAGAAGTTAGAAATTCAAAACTTTTAAGAGAATGATCAACTATACGATGAAGGTTTATTAGTATGGATAAGCAAATATTATTCGAAATGTTGACTTTAACTGATAGGGCTTATACCTTTTGTGAAAAATCCTAAAACAGGTGAGCAAAATATTTGCTCCCTTCATAAAATGTCCCAACAAATGAACCTAGTTCAGACAATAACCATTGCTTAGAAATGGCTGGATTCCCAAAACATGCTAAACCAGCCTCATTTTAGCCTAGCCTAGAATGTTAGTTGAATCAAGACAGAGTCCCAAAGGTGCTTTTTCAGGAGGCAACTGGACTTTCTTGTTTTTCTTTTGAAGGCATTTTGCTTCTCATCCAAGAAGCTTTTTCAGCTCTGACAAGATGGTGGGGAATGGAAGGATTTATATTCCTTGCAGACAGCTGGTCATTTGCATCCTTTTAAGAGAGACATTGAGGCCACTTGGAGCTTTATCTGTGTCCTCAGGGTCAAGTGAGTGGTGCTAATGGTTCCTACAGTCTGCAAATGACCAGCTTTCTATAGCTGAATACTGTATGAATCCTTCCATTCCCCACCATCCAGTCAGATGGATGAGAAGCAAAACGTCTTCAAAGAAAAAACAAGAAAAGTCCAGTTGCCTCTTGAAAAAAGCACCTTTGGGACAACCATGACCGGGAGGACTGAGAGTCTCTACAGACTTTTAGTTACACAATTTGGGATGAACCCCCTTTGAATGGTGCAGGAGTAGGAATGGACTTCCAGAGGAAAAAATTCCAAACTACAGGAACCATTTGCACCACTCAGGTGACCCTGAGGACACAGATAAGACTCCAAGTGGCCTCAATGACCCTCTAAAAGGATGCAAATGACCAGCTGTTTGCAAGGAGTATCAATCCTTCCATTCCCCACCATCCTGTCAAAGTTGAAGAAGCTTCTTGGATGAGAAACGAAACGTCTTCAAAAGAAAAACAAGAAAGTTCACTTGCCTCCTGTAAAAGCACCTTTGGGACATCCCCATGATTATGTGATCAAAATTCAGACATTTGGCAACTGACTCATATTTATGACAGTTGCAGTGTCCAAGGATCATGTGGTCATCTTTTGCGATCTTCTGACAAGCAAACTTGGTTGTCCTCCCGTGAGACCAATGGACTAAATGATGAAAGTTCCAGCTTGGGGGAAAGAGCTCAGTGGACAGTCAAGCCAAAACAGTTGCAGCCCATCACAAATACCACTGATAGAGGCTGATGTTCTCCATTTTTAATTCAGCCGCCTCTTTACTGGGAGCAAGTGTGTTTGCTATTTTTCTCATCAACTAGTACAGGCAACCAGTCTTAAACATGGAGGGCTGACTTGGAAGAAAGGGAGGAAAATGCAAATGATGTTTAGAACAGATTTCTTAATTATTAGAAAGCTTTTTGCTTTGGAGACCATTGGCTCTTCTTTGAATGTTTTCCAAAGTCTCAACATTTTTTTTGGTAGTCTGGTGACCAAAATTGATTGCAGGATTCCAGGTGTGTTTTTACCAAGGCTTTATCATCTTTATTGACCCTACTTGGGGTCACCACAAAGATCTCTTTTTTTAAAAAAATGCAGAATTGGGGAGGTTGTGTTGATTTCTTCCAGAAATGTATATTGATGAATGATTTGAAAGTTGTTTTGTTGTAATTTTAGGAAATATTGCATGCATTTCAGTCTTTCATAAGGCAACTTCAGTCATACTTTCCATTCGTATAAACCAGTATAGAAGCTGGTTTTCTTTAAATCTGTGTTTCTCAGCCTCAGCAGCTGTAAGATGTGTGTGGACTTCAACTCAACCCATATTCCCCAGCCAACATTGGGGAACTCTGGAGTTGAAGTCACGGGTGGGATTTAGCCGGTCGAGACCAGTTCAGGCAAACTGGTAGTTCCAGCAATCAGCTGAGAGCAAACCAGTTCGCTCTGACGATCAGGTGGGCCCGCCTGCCCGCCCCTGTGCTATTCTGACCTATATTTCCTTTGTTTGAAGCTGATAGGCGTGACAGAGTGGATTGCTGCCCCTCAGCTGTTTTATTCACTGGGGCTGCAGTAGAAGGTTAGTTTTTGAGCTGTTTTCAAACACACTGAGTGCTCAGTGAACCGGTTGTTCTCCATTGTTGGTGGGGATAGCATCCAGGAATGGGTTAACCTCATCTGTTATCCAACTGGATTGAGTCTGCAAAGTTCAATGTCCCGCCTCCTCTGGCAGCTCCACCCAGCTTTTAGACTCAGTCTTCCTTAGGACTGGATGTGTTCTTTTCTCTCTCCTGTTAAAATTTGGCTAGAAGGAAAAGTGAAACAACATCAATTTTGATTCTTAAGAGGCTGGCTCCTTCTCTCAGAGCTTAAGTTGAGCAGCCTCTTCTGCTGCGACCAGGGCTTTCCCTAGGTCACACAGACTGTGTGCCAGTGGTTGAATCCTGCCACTGGTTGAAGTCCACCCATCTTAAAGTGTTGAGATTGAGAAACATTGCTTTCTATGATGCCTGGGAGGAATAGCATTGGAAATGCAGAATAGCATCAGCATACACAGAGGCATGGATCCAGCTGGGCTAAAGAGCTGCAAGTAGATTTGTAGAGAATTGAATTTACTGTTAACCCAGTTGATTTAGAAACATCTTCACATGGGAGCCTTCCTTAATCTCCACTCCAGTAATCCATTATATGAGATACCTGCTGTCCTATGTTGAACCACTTATCTGGAGGCTGCCCTGTTTTACATTTTCCCCCTTGCTTCTATTAGCAGCCATTTATTATGAAATATATTGTGTCAGCAGGGGTGGAAGATTCACCGTTCTTAATCCGTCGCCCTTACAACTTCCAGAAGCATTGTTGCAAATTTCAGTGTGAGGCAGACAAAAGATTTTTCAGCGCTCTTGCTCTAGGAGCTATCGAGGGAAAATAGTGAACCGTCATGTGTAAAATATATACTTTTTATTTAAAAGTAAGTTTACTGCACGTGGGTTGCAGAAATCTAGGTAACCACTAGATGGCAGTGAATCTACACAGAACACTCTTACCTTTTGCTGCTCTCTTGTGGTGGTCTGGAATTTTGCAGGCTGGATTCGACAGTCAAATTGTGAGACTTTATAGTATGCTGACCTTTAGCCGAAAGAAAGTGGACTGAGCAGGAGGGGAGTGGTAGTCACTCCATATGGCCATATGTACTTCTTCCCGCAAAAGGTTAAAGCTTTTTAAAGCTTCCTGAAGGGTCCTTTTTTTTCTTACAAAATAAGCCCAGCAAGTGATTTCCTTGGAACCTGTCAGCACCTCTCCATTAAATAATTAGGAAAGAAAGACCACGAGACTCCATGTGTGGAAATCAAGTGTACTTTTACTAATTAAAAATGATTAAAGGCATAGCGAAGCGAAATCTGAATATTTAGGCGCGAAAGCGATTGATATATAGAATACCCCATTCCCCACCCCTTGGCATCACAGTTACAGTCCAATCATAATTCTCCCAAGTGTCAGGTGCATCATGAAGATGGAATGTCGGTGCCGTTAGTCCTGGCGGGAAACTCCCACGCATGCGTAGTCCGATCAGCCGGTGAACTCCAGAACCTTCCTCCAGCACAATGAGTAACCCCTCCCAAATACCATTCCCCCCCTCCCCGTTTCATGGCAGCTGAAGCAACAGCAAAGCAGAGGCTGACATCACCTTTCTTGGATGGGTCTCCTTGGTCTCCACTATAGAGAAGAGGAGGGCTGCACCCCCCACCCCCAAAGGAAGAAAGATGATTCTTAGATTTGTGGCATTCAAACGTTTGCAGTTTTGTGAGCCAATTGTAGGGAGTCTCACAAATAGGCTGCAGCAGTAATCATGGCTTCCATGAAACACCCAGTTACCAAAAGATGCACACAGGGGCGGGTTAGGGAACAAAAGCCATGACTGCACAACAACCTGGGACCAGAATGGGACAACTTGGCACAACCAACTCAACTAACTCGCTGTGGGAGCATTCAACAAAACAATGGAAGTATTTAAAATGCTTAAAATGTCATTTTAATTTCTGTCATTCACACTCACTTAGCAACATAAATTCTGGGGTCGGTTGTAGTTGTACGTTGAGGGCAACATGTATTAAATATGTAGAGGACAGCTTCTGAGATTGGTTCTCCTGTTTGAGCAAGGGGCTGGACTAGAAGACCTCCAAGGTCCCTTCCAGCCCTATTTCTGTTTCATTCTATTCCATTCTGCATTCTATTCCTAATCTATTCTACTCTACTCTACTCTATATTCCATTCCATTCTATTCTTATTCTATTCTATATTCTATATTCCATTCCACTCCACTCCACTCTCTATTCTATTCTATTCTATATTCTATTCCATTCTATATTCCATTCTATTCTTAGTCTATTCTATATTCCACTCCACTCTACTCTTTTCTATATTCTATTCCATTCTATATTCCATTCTATTCTTATTCTATTCTATATTCCATTCCACTCCACTCTCTATTCAATTCAATTCTATTCTATTCTACTCTACTCTATATTCTATTCCATTCCATTCTACTGTATATTCCATTCTATTCTATATTCCATTCCACTCCATTCCACTCTACTCTACTGTACAATTTTTTTATTATTGCAGGATTTCTCTCATGCCTTTCCTTGCAGTACAGTTTCTCTTCTCCTTATTCACAACAACCCAGTGAGGTAGGCTGGATTGAATGTTGAATCCCGGCCCCAAATCACCCAGTTAGCTTCCAAAGCCAGTGGAAGCCAGCACCAGCCTCCCTGTGTTGGTTCCTTGCCACCTGCGAGGAAAAATTGGCAGAGTCTCTTTGCATCCACAGCAACGGGAGAGATTGTTCACTCTAGAACAGTGTTTCTCAACCTTGACAACTTGAAGATGTCCAGACTTCAACTCCCAGAATTCCCCAGCCAGCGAATTCTGGGAGTTGAAGTCTGGACATCTTCAAGTTGCCAAGGTTGAGAAACACTGCTCTAGAATTCTTCCATCAAGTTCCGTTGGGCTACACAGCACAAATCTATTTCCCCTACAGATACTCCGTCACTTACGACCAGAATCGAGCCCAGAATTTATGTTGCTAAGCTAGACAATTTGTTAAGTGAATTTTGCCTCATTTTACGACTTTTCTTGCCACCCTTGTTAAGGGAATCACTCTTTCTTTTTTTTTTTTAATAAAATTTTTATTTTTAAACAAACATAAACAAACAAGACATATAACATAAAAACATCTTCAATTACGTACAGTGTGTCAATTGGTTACAAGGTTTTTGTGCGTTCTTTCCATAATCATCACTTAAACTTTATCTAAAGTCACATATTATCAATCAAATATATTTGTATACATTATTATTAAGGAATCACTCTTTCTTAAAGGCCCCATAATCACTTGCGGGGTGGAGTCTGGGCAACTGAATGGAGCTAGTGAGAGTTTGAATGGCCGTATGCCCTTCCTGTTGCCAACACGGAGTTTTGTTCAGCAGATATATTCTCATTGTGCCCAGAGAGAGAAATATCTGCCTCTACCTAGGATCGAACTCAGAGCCTCCTGATTGTGAGGCGAGAGCTCTACCTCTAGGCCACCGCACCACTTGTTATGCGAATCACTGCAGTTGTTAAATTAGTAACATGGTTGATAAGTGGATCTGGCTTCCCCATTGACTTTGCTTTGTCAGGCCTGCACCCATCTTTTCTTTTGGGACTTTAGCTGGCCATACTTTCTGTTATTCTACTATGCCTTTTCTATTGTGGGAAAATGGGAGAGGGGATTGCAAGGAGTGAGATGCTAGGTAGCCATAACAACATTCTTTCTAGAAAGCCAAGGTCATCCTTTGTCTTTACACCTCTGCACGTGACCGGATCTGGATGGGTGGAACTGCCAGCATGGCAGTGGGAAATTGGACTATGTGATGGACTTCTGGGTGTGGGGGCGAGATCTTGAACTTTCAACTGGGTGGGGAAAACTGGGAAGCTTTGAGATTTGGGTTTTCCCAGATGTGCCAACATGGCTCCCTTAATAAATTGGAACTTTTGAGCAATATTTTGCCTTGACCTCTGATTTAATTTTGGATGCTGTTTGGAACTCTGACATGCTTGTCAGGTCGCAAAAGGGGATCATGTCACCCTGGGATGATGCAACCGTCGTAAGTATGAACCAGTTGCCAAGCATTCAAATTTTGATCACATGATCATGGGTATGCTGGAATAGCAATAGCACTTAGACTTATATATTGCTTCACAATCCTTTTACAACCCTCTCTAAGCAGTTTACTGAGTCAGCATATTTTCCCCAAACCATCTGTGTCCTCATTTTACCGACCTTGGAAGGACGGAAGGCTGAGTCAACCTTGAGCCTGTGAGATTTGAACTGCTGAACTGCAGCTAGCAGTCAGCTGAAGTAACCTGCAGTGCTGCACTCTAACTACTGCGCCACCTCGGAAAGGTCATAACTTTGAAAAATGGTCATGAGTCACATTTTTCAGTGCCATTGTAACTTTGAACAGTCACTAAATGAACTGTTGTAAGTTGAGGACTTACCTGTACTGTACAGAAATTCCTTCCTGTGATTCCTATGGCTGTGCTCCTGCAAATGCACCATTTTGCAGCTGTTACTGGCTCGTGTTTAATTTGTCGGGTTTTTAAAATAACTTTCTATTCAAACTGGGTTTTTTTAAAAAAAAAAAGCATAAAAACTGAGCCAAACTAATGAAGGGTGAAAGCAATAGAAAGGGGAACAAAGAAAAAAAGTGCAAAAAGAAAGAAGAAATAGAAGTACCCTTCTATAAGTAGAAGATATAAGTATAATTGCAAAATTATCTCTTTATGATTAAAAAGAAAGCTCGCTCTTTTCCATTATCCAGGTTTGGTTTGGTTTTTCTAATCACCAAAACTAGAAATCTCTGAAGTGCATTTTTAACATTTTATACCAAAGTCTATCAGGACTTCGCAGTCAGCCATAAATGTAGTTATTATTATTTTTTCTCCATTTGAGGAAGTGATTGCTGATGAGAACTTCCCAGTCACATCCATTCTTGCTACTCCAGGTGTGGATTTTCCTCAGCCAGATGTAGAATTTCCCATTTCTCTGTTGGTTCAGTTCCATTTAATAGAATATTAACAGATAGCGTTGGAAGGGACCTTGTAGGTCATCTAGACCCAAGCAGGAGACCCTACACCATTTCTGACAGATGGCAGCCCAGTCTCTTCTTGAAAACCTCCAGGGATGAAGCTCCCACAACTTCTGAATGCAACCTCTGTTCCATTGGTTAATTGTTCTCATTGTCAGAGAATTACTCCTTATTTCTAGGCTGAATCTCTCCTTAGCCAGTTTCCATCCATTATTCCTTGTCTGGTCTTCTGGTGCTTTGGATAACAGGTTGACCCCCTCCTCTCTGTGGCAGCCCCCCAAATATTGGAAGACTGCTATCCTGTCTCCCCGGTCCTTCTCTTCACTAGACCAGCCTTACCCAGTTCCTGCAACTGTTCGTTGTAGGTTTTAGCCTCCAGTCGGTCGTCCCCCCCCCCCCAATCATCCTGGTAGCTGTTCTCTGCACTCTTTCTAGAATCTCAACATCTTTTTTATAGAGAAGGACATGAGAGCAGTCTTCCAATATTTGATGGGCTGCCATAGAGAGGAGGGGTCAACTATTTTCCAAGGCACCTGAAGGCCAAACAAGGAATAATGAATGGCAACTGAACAAGGAGAAATTCAACCTAGAAATAAGGAGGAATTTCCTGACAGTGAGAACAATCAACCAACAGAACAGAAGTTTTCTTCAGATGTTGTGGGGGTTTCATCACTGGAAGCTTTCAAGAAGAGATTGGACTACCCGACTTCCTGGGCGGGACTTGCTGATGGAAACAGCTTAACATAGCTGCTCCCGAGTTCCTGGTTGCGTTATCTGTTTAGATGATCGTCTATCAGACATCTGACAGGTACCTTATCCTTCAGGCAAGAAGGGAAGGAGAGAGGTCCAGCTGGGCAAAGTGCCCTTTTGATCTTTGCAGCTTTTATGTCTGTGAAGAGAGGGGGGCCAGCCAAAGGCAGAACCGTCTCCGTGCCGGAATCTCCATCTGCTTTTTGCAGCACGAAGTAAGAATCCTCCCACTTAAAACAACATTTGAACTATCTGATTTTAATACAAGCAGAGCTCGTATGCGAGAACTTCATTTGTTTATTTAAATCCTAGCTTCATTTTTACAAGATCTTCCTTCGTTAACTTGGCTATTTAAAAAAGCTTTTAAAATGGCGACAATGAGTTCTTCGTAACAATGTTTACCTTTTTAATCTTCTTGTAAAGAACAGCTATAAAACTTCAAAGGAAGGGAGTGACTCACTTTGCCTCATAGCCGGCCAGCAGATTCTTTACTAATTAGTTTCATTTTTACAAGACTCTCTTTTATCAATCTTGCTAATATATATTTCTAATACAGAGACGCTTAAAATGGCGATGAATATGCTGAGCTGTTTCATTACAATGCTTTTTTTCAAGTCCTACGGAGCTAATAAAGGGGTGATTTGATACCTCTTTCCATAGCTGCATAGCGGGCCAGTAGAGTTTGATTAATTGCTTGAAGATAAAACTTGGAATGGCCTCAAAACTAAATCCTAATCTGAAACACCCCCCCCAGCCCCCAGAAGCACATCGCCAATACCTGGTACAAAGTCGCAGCCTCCATCCTCTATGCCCCCTACTGGAGACTTTCTAACGAAAGAATTTTTCTTGGAAACTTTTAACAGCTTGACTATCAAAGTTGAAGATAACCTTAAAAGATTTTAAAGAGGAGATAAAAGAGGAGATAAAAGAACTTAAGCAGGACTTGTATGATAAAATTGATGCCAGAGTTGCTAAAATTAAAGATGATATGCTGGGGCTTGTAACTGTGCTGACAGAACATGTTTCTGGAATTGAAGATAGTCTAGTGGATCTTAACGAAGCTAATACCAACTTGACATCGAAAACAGAGGTGGTGGAACAAAAAGTGGAAAATGCTGAAAAAGAAATTATTATGATACAGTACAGACAAATGGAGCTGGCATTAAGAGTAAGGGGGCTGCGTGAGGATAAACAGGAGAACCTGAAACAGATTCTTTCAGAAGCTTTTGATTGTCTGGTGGGAAGACCGGGGTCTAGGTTTGACTGGCAAATCGATAAAGTTTATCGCGTTAACTCTTGGGTGGCAAAGCAGAAGCAGCTTCCTCGAGATATAGTTATATATTTCACTACAAGAGAGCTAAGAAACACGATATTACAAGAGTCTTATAACACCAAGCTCCAAATTGGGGGTCAGGAGTTTACTGTTTGAAAGAGATACCACCTCAAATGCTAAGAGCCAGGAGAAACTATGCTTTTTTAGTGGAAGAACTCAGAAACCATCAGATAGAGTACAGATGGGACGCACCATTTGGTATTATATTTACATTTGACAGGCAAAGATATCGTCTCAACTCCGTATGGAAAGCACGAGATTTTTATTACAATATTTTGAAGGCTGGACACCATGCACCATCTGGACCTGGAGAAAGACCACAAGAAGGACAAGACAGACAGCAAACCACACAACTACCAGATAAGATGGACCATATTTCCCCCCTAGAAGTGTAAGGTATCATGGAACAAAGACCTTGCCGTATGACTACTAGACGAATGGAAAAACAAGCTAAAAGGCAGCAACCTCAACAATCACCGGCCATCGATCAAGGAGTTACAGTAACAAGTCCAGAAGCCGTGGGAGGAGATAGGCCAAAGGTTAAACAGGCCATGCAGGAAGCTCTAAAAAAGCTTCAGGTAACCAAAGATGACAACTAAGATTTTAACATGGAATGTCAATGGACTGAATTCTCCACAGAAGAGAAAGAAAATATTTCACTATCTTAAACAGTTTAAGAATGACATAATTTGTTTGCAAGAAACTCATATTAAATCAACCAATCAAAAATATCTGATCAACCCAAAACTTGGTCAACATTTTGTAACTTCTGCTATGGAAAAGAAAAATGGTATAGTTGTATACCTAAGAAAAGATATGAAAGTTGAATTAATTGAAGCAGACCCCGATGGAAGATACATCGCGTTAGATCTAATCCTAGAAGGGAAAAAGACATTGCTTCTGGGAATTTATGCTCCTAATCAACAGCAAGATGGATTCTATAGAAATCTTCATGCTAAATTAGTACAGTGGGATTATAGGTCTTGTATACTACTGGGTGACTGGAATGGCGTTATAGATACCAAGAGAGACAAGAAGATTTCTCGTCCAAACATCAAGATGCGAGCAAAGCTACCCAAATCCTTTTTTGATATGATGGACGACTTTGAACTGAGAGATATCTGGCGAGAAAGAAATGCAGAGGAACATGATTTTACCTTTTTTTCTGATAGGCATCAATCCTTCTCTAGGATTGATTTCATATTAATCACTAATGATTTGCTTTCTAGGGTGAAGAAGACAAAGATTGCGGCTAGGGTCCTTTCAGATCATAACCCAGTCTGGATGGAATTGGGAGGGGTGGTACAGACAAGAAGGTCTTGGAAATTGAATGAAAACTTATTTAGATATGAAAAGTATATCAATGATTGTAAAAAATTGCTAACTGAATACTTTGTTTTTAACATGAATAAGGGTACACCTATGGAATTTGTATGGGATGCAAGCAAAGCGTATATGAGAGGAGTATTGATAAATATAAACAAATCACATAGACATAAACAAGGGGCAAAACAAACAGAGTTGGAGGAGGAAATTAAGAGGAAAGAGCTGGAGTTAACAATGAATCCAGGCGACACAAAGGTCCAGGAAGCAATCACCATATTAAAATCCCAATTTGATACGTTGATCTCTGACCAGGTAGCCACCAGTTTGTTATACGCAAAGCATAATACTTTTTGTAATGCAAATAAACCTGGCAGATGGTTAGCTTATCAGATTAGGAAAAAAATGAAAATTCGAAATATATCTAAATTGATATAGGGAAGGAGGTTTGATTTTGATTTGATTTTATTAGTATTTATAGGCCGCCCTTTTCCCTGAGGGGACTCAGGGCGGCTTACATAAAATAAGGAAGGGAGGGTACAAGACAATAAACACAAAACAATACATAAAAGTAAAATAGTAAACAACATTCATTCATCATTCGGGTGGGGACAGATTATCTTTATCCCCAGGCCTGACGGGCTAGCCAGGTGTTAAGGGCTGTGCGGAAGGTCTGGACGGTGGTGAGGGTACGAATCTCCACGGAGAGATCGTTCCAAAGGGTCGGAGCTACTACTGAAAAGGCTCTCCTCCGTGTGGTTGCCAGTCGACACTGACTGGCAGATGGAACTCGGAGGAGGCCTAATCTGTGCGATCTAATTGGTCGCAAGGAGGTAATTGGCAGGAGGCGGTCTCTCAAGTACGCAGATCCACTACCATGGAGGGCTTTATGAGTGACAAGTAGCACCTTGAAGCGCACCCGGAGATCAACAGGTAGCCAGCGCAGCTCGCGGAGGATAGGTGTTATGTGGGCGAACCGAAGTGCACCCACAATCACTTGCGCGGCCGCGTTCTGGACTAGCTGAAGTCGCCGGATGCTCTTCAAGGGCAGCCCCATGTAGAGCACATTGCAGTATTCCAGCCTAGAGGTCACAAGGGCCCGAGTGACTGTTGTGAGGGCTTCCCGGTTCAGGTAGGGTCGAGGTGTTTCAACAGGATGAGATTCAAAAGGCATTTTGGGAATTTTTTACAGAGTTGTATAAGGGGGATAAAATTAATGGTTTAGATATAGACAAATACTTAGATAAAGAAAAAATACCCTTAGTTAAAGAAGAACACAGGCAAAAATTGAATCAACCAATAACCTCAGGGGAAATCTTACAGGTAATTAAACAGTTGAAGTCAGGGAAGGCACCAGGCACAGATGGCTTGACAGTGGCTTACTATAAAAACTTACAGTTGGAAATGGTAGAACCTCTTAGAGAATTATTTAATAAGATTCAAATGGAAGGTAAGGTACCTCCTTCATGGAAGACAGCCTTTATATCTTTGATACCCAAAGAAGATCAAGATACTACTCAACCAAAAAACTACAGACCTATTTCATTACTTAATGTAGACTACACAATTTTTACTAAAATACTAGCAAATAGGTTAATGCTGGTTATCCAACAATTGATACACGCTGGTCAAACAGGTTTTATACAAGGGAGACAGATGAAAAGTAATGTTAGATTAATTATTAATGCATTATAATACTTGGGAAAGAACAATCAAATCCCTGCGGCGTTCATATTTCTGGATGCTGAGAAAGCCTTTGATCGAGTTAATTGGCAATTTTTGCTGAAGATATTGCAAAAAATGCAGATAGGAGATTTTATACAAGCAAGTTTTATACAAGCAATCAAAGCAATATATCAACAGCAAACAGCCCAAATTATAGTCAATGGAAGTTTAACAGAATCCTTTCAAATTGGAAAGGGTACAAGACAGGGCTGTCCTTTGTCCCCACTATTGTTTATTATAACTTTGGAAGTATTATTGAATAAAATACGGGGCTTGGAGGGCCTAAAAGGAATTAAGGTTAGGCAGCAAGAATACAAAGTGCGGGCTTTTGCGGATGATTTGGTCATAATATTGGAACAACCGCAGGAATCCAGTATGGTTTTAATGAATACAATTAATCAATATGGTCAAGTGTCTGGTTTTAAAATAAACTTAGGGAAAATGAAAATATTAGCTATAAATATGAATACTAAACAAAAGGGGGAGTTAGGAGGAATGTTAGGATGTGAGGTAGTCAAAAAGGTTAAATATCTTGGAGTTAATATTTCAATCTCAAATGGGAAATTATACAAGTATAATTATGAACCACTCTGGCATAGTATACAGATAGAGATGAAAAAATGGGAGAAGTTACACTTATCTTTGCTGGGAAGAATCACAGCAGTGAAAACGAATATCTTACCAAAATTTTTATTTCTTTTCCAAATGTTACGTATACTTAAAAAAGATGCGAATCTTTTAGAATGGCAGAAGGGTATCAATAAATTTGTATGGGCAGGAAAGAAGCCGAGAGTAAAGCTGAAAATAATGCAAGATATACGCGAGAGGGGAGGCTTGAAACTACCCAATTTAAAACTATACTATGATGCAGTGGTGTTGTCCGTAATTAGTGATTGGATCAATTTAACTAATGATAGGATACTGAACCTTGAAGGATATGATCTGGTATACGGTTGGCATGCTTACTTGTTATTTAACAAAAAACTGGACAAAAACTTTAAAAGTCATATTTTAAGAAATGCTTTACTGCGGGTTTGGAAAAAATATCAACATAAATTAAATGATAACTTATGGGGGGGAGGGATATATATTAGGCTAGACACGATGTGTTAGATCTCAATGCAATGTGACTTCACATGTATACTGTTTTTCTTTAATTTTTCTTTAAAAATAGGATAAGCCAAGTACATTAACATATAGTGGAAATACACCAAGGGGAGGAGGAGTAGGAAAGAAGAAAGATGGGTAGAGAGGAAAGGGAGAGAGGGTGGGGGGAAGGTGAAAAGGAAAGGGGGAGCGGATCTGGAGAGAGGAGTACTAGAGGGCGAGGGGAAGTAGGGTAGAGGGGGGTGATGGAGGGAAGATAGAAAGTTGGAGGTGGTGGAAGAAAGAGGTGTATGGAAAATGGAAGAGGTATATTGGGCTTTTATTTTCTGGGGCATTGTTGACAAGAGGAATTGATGCAATTATTGTTTAATACTGTATGGTGTATACATGTGAGTGTATGAAAATGAAAATAAAATATACTAAAAAAAAAGAAGAAGAAGAAGAGACTGGACTACCCTATGTCAGAAATGATGTAGGTTCTCCTACTTGGGCCGGGGGGGGGGGTGTTGGACTAGAAGACCTTCAAGGTCCCTCCCAACTCTCTTAATCTGTCTGTAAAAGGAAAGATGTGGGTCTCAGCTCCCAGAGCTTCTAAAGTGTTGGGGGCATATTAGGAATTGATTGAGGTTTGACCAACACAAAGGACTTTACAAACATTATCAGGTTTTGGTATATTGGTTTTTGTTTGTTGGTGGAGGATGACCACTGAGGTGGATAGAAAAGAATCTGTGTGTGTGTGTGTGTGTGTGTGTGTGAGAGAGAGAGAGAGAGAGAGAGAGAGAGAGAGAGGGAGGGAGGAGGGGCTAGCTAAAACTAGTAGTTTGAGACAATTTGCCTGCGTAGCTGCAGGCTGGCAGTTCCCATGTATGCCATTTGTCAAGTCCTGTAACATTTCTTTTTTTACAGCAGAATAAATTCCTTTTTGCAGCTTATATGGATCTGGGGAGCTATATGTCACTTTTTACAAGGGATTGACAGTCCCAGCCTTGCTCTCTACCTCTCCTTTCATTTGATACTTCACCGCTGCCTTGTCTGGGCTCCAGGATTTGGGGGCCAAACATACAGATGGCAGCCCTGCCCCCTCGCCTCATCATTTTTGAGCTTAGCCTGAACTTTTGAATCAGATTCTTTTCTTTGAATTAAAAATAGATACCTGGAAGAAAGAAGGCAATTGAATATAAGTGTGTTTGTTGCTGAGAGATCTTCCCTGATAAAACAGTGGTGCAGGTAATTTTAAGAAACAGAGTGTCTGTGCTTTTCAGGGCCTTCGTTTGGGTATCTTTGGTGCTTTTGACATGTTGGCTAATCTTGACTGTTTTGACAGTTCCCAGCTATCAGTTGCTGTTGAATGCAGGCTCTGCTATTAACAGTGATAATCAGTGTTATATTAAAATAAGAATACCTTATTGTCACTGTACATATATACACACAGTATACCCAAAAAACAAAATTCACATAACACCCAGAGACCAGACCCAACACACATAACAATCCCCAAACACACAGACACACACCAAATTCCCTGCCCTTAAACCCCCCAAGCATCCACACAACAGACCAAGTCGTGCTGTCCAACAGCTCACTGATGGTGGCCCTTTAGTTCAATAGCAATAGCAATAGCAATAGCAGTAGACTTATATACCGCTTCATAGGCCTTTCAGGCCTCTCTAAGCGGTTTACAGAGAGTCAGCATATTGCCCCCAACAATCTGGGTCCTCATTTTACCCACCTCGGAAGGATGGAAGGCTGAGTCAACCCTGAGCCGGTGAGATTTGAACCGCTGACCTGCTGATCTAGCAGTAGCCTGCAGTGCTGCATTTAACCACTGCACCACCTTGGCTCTTAGTTCATTGTTGAGTGCCATTATAGCTCTGGGATAAAAGCTGTTCAGAGGATGTGTGGTCTGAGTTTTAATTGTTCTGTATCGTCTGCCAGAAGGCAACAGATCAAAAAGATTGTAAGCAGGATGGGAAGAGTATCTGAGAATGCAAGCGAATTGCGAAGATGTCATCCAGGGCTGGTAGCTGGAGCCCAATGATATTCTGGGCAGTTTTAATGATTCTCTGTAGAGCTTTTTTGTCTGCTGCAGAGCTGCTCCCATATCATGCAAGAATGTTGTATGTCAGGACACACTCAATGGTGCTGCGAAAGTAGGACATAAGTAGAAGTATCCCATACTCTCTTATCATTATAAGTCAGCCCTTAGTTGTCAAATGATAAGTACCTGTCAGGGACTCCTCTCTGAATACGAGAGGTGGACAGTGAATTTGAGTCTCCAGAAGAAAGTGTGAAGCCGAACGTTGGTCAGTAGCGGGGTTTGGAGAGTGCTAGCCTGATGGGTCAGCCTTGGATGGGTTGATTGGACAAGGGACAGGTTGACTGCAGCGAGCTGCAGCAAGTTGGCCAGGAGGCTCCAAGCCAGGACCTGGAGCAGTTGCCACCTGTTAGCAATGAGGAGGAGGGGGAGTCCACACCTCCTCCTGATCCAAGGGCATGTAGAGCAGAGAGGAGGCAGGCACAATGCCCGTCAACTAGGCTACATGTGAGGAGGCAGCTTCACCTCTCATGAAGGCCTGCACCGTCATTGCCTACTTAATCCCACCCCAAGGACTTGAGCGTTCCTGGAGCAATGTGCTCAGTTCTGTGCTTTGTGTGCTTGTAATCATAGAAAATACTTGTAGCTCGGGTCTTAGATTTTGGCAGTAGTTTGCTCTCCAAGCTTGTTTCAATTTAGTTTCTGAACATTTCATTACTAGAGTAGGTAACGTGATCAGTAGGGCATTGTTATCCTATTCTATGAGACTCTAGAAATAAAGTGCAGAGAAGAGCAACCAGGATGATGAGGGGACTGGAGGGTAAAACATACTACGAACAGTTGCAGGAATTGGGCATGGCTAGTCTAGTGAAGAGAAGGACCAGGGGAAACAGGATAGCAGTCTTCCAATATTTGAGAGGCTGCCATAGAGAAGAGGGGGTCAACCTATTTTCCAAAGCATCTAAAAGCCAGACAAGGAATAATGGATGGAAACTGATCAAGTAGAGATTCAACCTAGAAATAAGGAGGAATTTTCTGACAGTGAGAACAATGGAACCAATGGAACAGAAGTTGCCTTCAGAAGTTGTGGGAGCTTCATCACTGGAGGCTTTCAAGAAGAGACTGGATTGTCCTCTGTCAGAAATGGTGAAAAGTCTCCTGCTTGGGCAGAGGTTGGACTAGATGACCTACGAGGTCCCTTCCAACTCTGTTAATCTGAATCTATCTAAAAAAAAAACTGCAGAGAAGAGCAACCAGGATGATGGGGGGACTGGAGGCTAAATGATACAATGAATGGTTGCAGGAACTGGGCATGGCTAGTCTAGTGAAGAGAAGGACCAGGAGAGCAGTCTTTCAATATTTGAGGGGCTGCCACAGAGGAGGGGGTCAAGCTATTCTCCAAAGCACCCAAAGGCCATACAAGGAATAATGGATAGAAACGGAATGAGGAGAGATTCAACCTGGTAATAAGGAGGAATTTCCTGACAGTGAGGCCAGTCAACTAATGGAACAGAAATTGCCTTCGGAAGTTGTGGGAGCTTCATCCCTGGAGGCTTTCAAGAAGAGACTGGACTGCCATCTGTCAGAAATGGTGTGGGATCTCCTGCTTGGGCAGCGGGGTGGGTTGGACTAGATGACCTACAAGGTACCTTTCAACTCTATGAATCTAATCTATTCCTCTTTGGCTTATCAATGTCTTGTGTGCTTGTGTTGTGTATCCTAACCTGTCTGAATCATGGACTGATTTCCTGGACTTCGTGTGTGCCCGTTGGGGGGCTTCCGAGGACCTGTTTTAGGGGATGTAGAACTCTTGCTGCACATCTGTGTGTCTGTCTCTGTCTGTGGGGGGGGGGGCAGGGCAGCACAGGACCATTGCCTTTCAGTGGTCAAAAACTACCTATCGTTGCATGCCGTTTTTCAACTACAGTGAGATGCTAAAACCTTTGCCTTTTTCACGAATCTGTTGAGTTCTGTGTCATTTCCACTGCTTAGAGATGAGAAGCACTGTCTGTTTCAATAGATTAAACATTAATTCAGGATATTCTGTCTTCTTGTATGTTGGAACTGAGAGATACCTTGCTTAGGTTGAAGCATAGACTACCTGAAGACATATGTGCTTGGCTCGAAAACAAGATGTTCAGAAAGTTCCCAACTGGTACTAAGCAACTTAAGAACCATGGGGCAGTTCTGCTGGATCAGGTCAAGGAACATTCAAGTCTAATGTTGTTTTCACCCAGGGACCAACCGCATGTCATCTGGGGGCTTTCTGCAGGAGACAGCCCCCTCTCACCTTCCCCAACTGTTGTCCTCCAGTGCTTCGGATTTGGTGCTTCCTGCCCCCACCTTGATGGAAACATGAATCTTGAAGACGGGTCAGCTTTAAATGGGAGGAATGTCAGGGTAAAGATTTACAGGAAGAGCTGACCAGCTGCTACAATGATGTCATGCTGGGAATGAGTCAGCAAGGTTTTTGGGCTGATATCACTTTAAGAGCCTGTAATAAGAAGAGGGCCTGTTGGGGCATATCCGTGTGTGCTTCCTTGCTGTAATTGCTGATTGCTGTTTATCTGAGATCTGACTAAAGTACGTGTGTGTGTGTGTGTGTGTGTGTGTGTGTATATGTATATATGTATATATGTATATATGTATATATGTATATATGTATATATGTATATATGTATATATGTATATATGTATATATGTATATATGTATATATGTATGTGTATGTGTGTGTGTGTGTGTGTGTGTGTATGTATGTATGTATGTATGTGTATATATATATATATATTATCTATTAGATTTTTATATATATAACAACATATATATATGTTGTTGTATTTGTGCTGATAAATAAATAAAGGGAGACTAGTATAGATCTATTTCAAGCTATTTAGCTCTCATCAGCTAGCCATACCCTTACTGGGATTTGAACCTGGGCTATATTACATACTAGGCAGACATCTTAGCCATTAGGCCACAGGCTCTTATCCATTATCAGCAAAGCCAGGGTGAAAGGTATCTATTAGATTTTTTTTATTTTTTTTATTTTACAACCCCCGGTATGCCCAAATATGGGAGGAAGATCACTACTTCCATTCTCTGTCCTTCAGCTCGTCACAAGAGACCATCCAGGCAGAAACCCAATATTTTTACTGTTGCCTTTTGGTTACATTTTGTTGTATTTGTGCTGATAAATAAATAAAGGGAGACTAGTATAGATCTATTTCAAGCTATTTAGCTCTCATCAGCTAGCCATACCCTTACTGGGATTTGAACCTGGGCTATATTACATACTAGGCAGACATCTTAGCCATTAGGCCACAGGCTCTTATCCATTATCAGCAAAGCCAGGGTAAAAGGTATCTATTAGATTTTTTTAATTTTATTTTACAAGCCCCGGCATGCCCAAATATGGGAGGAAGATCACTACTTCCATTCTCTGTCCTTCGGCTCGTCACAAGAGACCATCCAGGCAGAAACCCAATATTTTTACTGTTGCCTTTTTGTTACATTTTGTTGTATTTGTGTTGATAAATAAATAAAGGGAGACTAGTATATATATATATATATATATATATATATATATATATATATATATATGTGTGTGTGTGTGTGTGTGTGTGTGTTTGTTATATGTATATGTATATGTATATGTATATATATGTATGTATATATATATATATATATATATATATATATATATATATATATATATATATATATATATATATAGTGGATAAAAATCACTATTTAAATACAAACCTCTGTTTACTGTATTTGCTCCTGGGTTGTCTCACATAGTCACAATGTACCCACTCTGACAGATAGCCATGATATCCCTTCCAATTTAGGAGCCAATCCCCAAAGTTTGAGAGGCCAAAGATTAATTATGAGCTGCTGCAGAAGTGCCTTCTTCTCTCTGCCTTAAATCCCTTTTGAATTAGTTTCAGTGGCTGACCCCAGAATGTGGAGAGAAGGAGAGAATTTCCCCTTTCCACTTTCTCCAAGCCGCACCTGAGTTTATTCATCTCAGTCATGCCCGTCCTTCTAAGCTCCAGATTCCCAAAGGTCCTACTTTTTTATTGGAAGGAAGATCCAGGCTTCTATACCAATTTTTTCACCCATTTTTTTGTTCTGACCCAGGCTTCCCCAGCAGCACGAAGCCAAGTCCTCATCCTTTTATTTAATTTACAATGAATTCATCTCAGCAAAGTCTTTCCTCTCCCACAGTCTTTCAAGGTAGTTCACAATTACTGACCTTTGTCAGGCTTGGAGAGTGGCCAGGACGAGATTTTTCAGATGCCGCAATACTTGGCAAGAATGCAGAAATGAACTACCATATTTTTCGGAGTATACGATGCACCAAGGTTTTGAAGAGGCAAATAAAAAAAGAAGTTTTTGCACTCTGCAAACCACCCAAAAATGGCCTGTTTTTCGCGAAAACGGGCCCTTTTTTTTTCAGAAAAAGGGCATGAATAGCCCTTAGAAGGCTTGTAGAGAGTTCCTGGGGGGGGGGTGAGCAAAACCTGGCCCTTTTTAGCAAAAAGGGCCCATTTTTGTCAAAAAAAGGGGGCATTAGGAAGCTTATAGAGTCTTCCTAGAGCTGGGGGAGCAAAATTGAGCAAAAAATGGCCCGTTTTTTCCTCATTTCTGCCCTCCCCAGCCCCCAGGAGCTCTCTGAAAACCTCCTAAAGGCTCTGCATGGGCTTTTGGTGAATGGGCAGGGTTTTAGGAGGCAAAAAATGCTGTATTCAGTGTATCAGATGCACCCAGATTTTCAGCCTCTTTTTTGAGGGAAAAAGGTGTGTCTTATACTCCGAAGAATACGGTAATTGTCTCCTGCAAAGACCCCTCCTCT
>NC_045553.1:14634907-14747051 GCF_009769535.1 Thamnophis elegans | reverse complement strand
CCATCTGGTGCTAAATGGAGGGCGAATCACTGCAACTCAGCCAACCACCAGACCAAACTAAAATCCTCCAAAAGATCCTCCCTCCCTCCCTCCATCCTTCCTTCCTTTCCTTTCCTCCCTTTCCTCCCTTCCTTTCCTCCCTTCTTCCTTTCTTTCCTTTCCTCCTTCCTTCCTTCCTTTCCTCCCTCCTTCCTTCCTTGATGCACAGTGGTTAGAATGCAGCATTGCAGGCTAACTCAGCCAACTGCCAGCAGTTCAATCCTGACCAGCTCAAGGATGACTCAGCCTTCCCTCCTCCTGAGGTGGATAAAATGAGGACCCAAGAAGCTGGGGGCAAGAAGCTGACTCTGCAAACTGCTTAGAGAGGGCTGGAAGGCACTGTGCAGCATCATATAAGTCTAAGTACTATTACTATTGTTATTGTTCTTCCCCTTCCTTCCTTCCTGCCATCGGGCGCAGTGGTTAGAATGCAACATGAACTCTGTTGACTGCCAGAACTTTGAATCTGATTGGATCAAAGATCCAGCCTTCCAAGGTGGGTAAAATAAGGACCCAGATAGTTGGGGGCAACGGGCTGAGTCTGTAAACTGCTTAGAGAGGGCTGGAAAGCACTTGTGCAGCATCATATAAGTCTAAGTGATGCTGCTATGCTAATACATTAATAAAGGCCTAAACCTGCTCAGGGTGCCATTAGGGGCAACCCATTGTACACCAAGAACTAGGTAGAGTAGCATAAGGCTACTACAGGGTAGTCTTCTGAAGAATGTGGTGGGATTTGGGTCTTGAGGCAGTTTTGCAGTGGTTCTTATTCCTTCTGTAAGCAGCAGCTACATAAAATCAATATTTGAGGACACCCAACTCTAAGGGAAGAGTAATTCCTACTGATCAGTGCCTGCCTTCACTAATGGATAAGACAAGAGAAATAAGGTAAAGGTAAACTCACATATAGTTGTTCCTGACTCTAGGGGGTGGTGCTCATCTCCGTTCCAAAGCCAAAGAGCCAGCACTGTCTGAAGGTCCATGGTCATGTGGCCGGCATGACAATGCCAAAGGAGCACAAAACGCTGTTCCCTTCCCACCAAAGGTGGTTCCTATTTTTCTACTTGCATTTTTATGTGCTTTCGAACTGCAAGGTTAGCAGAAGCTGGGACAAGTCACGGGAGCTCACTCCGTTATGCAGCACTAGGGATTCAAACTGCCAACCTTTCTGATCGACAAGCTCAGTGTCTTAGCCACTGAGCCACCGTGTCCCTTTGGGAAGAGACTAGTCAGTGACTAGAAGCATTTGAAATGTGGATTGACAGGTGTCTGTTACGTTTAAGCTGGGTTGACAAAATCAGAAACGAGGAAGGCATAAGCCGCCTGGGAAAAGCCAAGGGAAATCATCAAAACCATCAAAAAGCAAAAGTTAGAATATTTTGAACATGGGATGCAACACCTGGAAAAACAGGCCATCCTTCACTTAATCTCCCAGGGAACGATTGAAGTCAAATGAGGTCCAGGCAGAAGAAGAACATCATGGCTTCTAAATCTAAGGGACCGGTTTGTACAAAACTCAGCAGCACTTTTTCATGTGGCTGTTGATCAAAATAGGATCGTCAACATCCAATGACAGATATGGCACAAGAAGAAAAAATCAAGTTAAAAGAAGGACTAGGGGGGACTGATGGCAGTACTCCAGTATTTGAGGGACTGTCACAAAGAACTGCCGACCTTCTGATTGACAAGCTCAGCGTCTTAGCCACTCAGCCACCGCATCACTTATAAGAGAGATACAGGTTGAGATTAATTCCAGTCAAGACAAGACCTCTTGATCAGCAGAAATGAGATTCTAGGGCTGAATAACGTGTTCTGAAATGGCAGGTATATAGACTGGCAAGGCTGACCTTCACTATCTCTTGTTTCCCAGGACAAAGCAGCAACGAGGAATATATTGGCACCAGCATTTAGTGTAGGGGTGTCCAAACTTGGGAACTTTAAGACTTGTGGACTTCAACTCTCAGAATTCAGAAGTCCAAAAGTCTTAATGTTCCTAAGTTTGGACACCCCTGATTTAGTGTACAGTTCCCGCGGTAGTCAAATCAAGCCATAGTTCCTCTTGCCTTGGTTACATTCTGGCTTGATCCCTGCAATGCATTCTACCTGGTGGCTTCCATGGGCGCAAAATTTGGTTACCAGATTGGTAAACAGGAGCATACGCCAGCTTTGAAAGATCTGGCGTTGCTTCGTTGACATAATAAGTATTAATTTGATCTTTAAACCACCACGCCCAAAACGTAAAAAAGATGTGG
Organism: Thamnophis elegans; assembly: GCF_009769535.1. NCBI lineage: Eukaryota > Metazoa > Chordata > Lepidosauria > Squamata > Natricidae > Thamnophis > Thamnophis elegans. Next base: position 14,744,760 of record NC_045553.1, on the reverse strand, counting down.
AGACTCTATAAAGAGTGCAGAGAAGAGCAGCAAAGATGATTAGGGGACTGGAGGCTAAAACATATGAAGAACGGTTGCAGGAACTGGGTATGTCTAGTTTAATGAAAAGAAGGACTAGGGAAGACATGATAGCAGTCTTCCAATATCTCAGGGGTTGCCACAAAGAAGAGGGAGTCAAACTATTTTCCAAAGCACCTGAGGGCAGGACAAGAAGCAATGGGTGGAAACTAATGAAGGAGAGAAGCAACTTAGAACTAAGGAGAAATTTCCTGAAAGTTGAAACAATTAATCAGTGGAAGAACTTGCCTCCAGAACTTGTGAATGCTCCAACACTGGAAGTTTTTAAGATGTTGGATAACCATTTGTCTGAAGTGGTGTAGGGTTTCCTGCCTGAGCAGAGGGTTGGACTAGAAAACCTCCAAGGTCCCTTCCAACCTGGTTATTCTATTCTATTCTAATTCTATTCTATTCTCTATCATTCTATTCTATTCTAATGACTTGAGCCCTTGCTGTTTGAAGGACTGCCTGTCTCAGAATCAACTTGTTTAAATCATTAAGGTGAGCAGAAGAGGCCCTGTCATGTCCCCATCTGTCGGAATCTGTGGGGTAAGATGAGCTGGAACAAGAACTGACAGCGATTGAAAGGACAGCTCTGCTGGCCTTGGAGGAAATTGGGGAAGGGCAGTCAGTCCAGGCAAGGCTTTTCGGAATTAGGAAGGCCTGCTCTTGTTTTGCCAAATACATTTAGGATTTATTGCCGTGCAGCCTTGGTGCAGACACCGCTGGGCTGGGCCAAATGCAGCCAGAGGCTGCTGGAGATTTGTGTGTGTGTGGGGGGGGGGGTTCTTATTACTCTGCCCTGGGACTTGCCAGAAACATGGAAGCCTTTGAACTGTCAGCTGTTTATGTTCTCTCTGTGCTGTGTCACAGGCCCTTTCGAAGATACCTCTGATTGAGAGGACTATCTGAAGTAAGCATAGGCAGGGGTGAAATTCAGCAGGTTCTGACAGGTTCTGGAGAACCTGTAGTGGAAATTTTGAGTAGTTCAGAGAACTGGCAAATGCTACCTCTGACTGGCCCGAGTGCGGTGGGAATGGGGATTTTGCAGCATCCTTCCCCTGGAGTGGGAAGGAAATGGAGATTTTGCAGTATCCTTCCCCTGCCACGCCCACCAAGCCACGCCCACAGAACCAGTAGTAAAAAAAATGAATTTCATCACTGGCATAAGGGTCTTGTCATGCAGCAGTCCTGAGCAGTAGAAGGCACACCCTCAGGACCTCATGTTCTTCACTTTTAGGAAATATTGCATCCTCTTTAATTACTTGCAAATTAAATTGGTTTTTCCTATGAACCTGCTGTCAGTCCTGCCCCAACTTAGATCTCTAAGAAAAAAAGACCCTCGACTCCATTCAGTTGAATTGAAAGGTTATTTTACTAAACTTAAGTGGTTGCAGCGAAAGGAAAGCTAGATCTGAGTATTCCCGCACAAAGGTTGCACATTTTCCCTTTCCTCTGCTCTTCCCCATTGACCAGTCCATCAGTGCCCAACAGTATCCCTTACTGATGTTTCAGGAACTGTTTTGTTGCTTGGCGCCGTTTCATATAGTTTCGCCTTCTGTTCCCAGGCCAGGTGTCCTTGGCGGCTGGCTTACTCTAGTTTGGCACCTCTGGTTTTCATCAGCTTGTCTCCCCGCATCCCATGCAGACCTTTGCTTCCCCAAATTCCTTCCCCACCTCCCCTGCATTTAGGGCAGGATGCCAGCGAAGCAAAGAAGCTGAAGATAGCAGACCTGAACACCTGTTCAAATGGAAAGAAATACTTACTAGGGGTAAGACACCCCTAACAACCCTCGGGGTGTGTATTCTGTTAAGATACAGCCTGTTGTGCCTTAAAATGGCTTCTACCGTACTGTCGTAAAACGGCTTCTATTGTGCAGCACAGTGGATTTGCCATGGTAACGGCTTCACAATACCCCACAAGGAGGCTCCCTCTGGTAAGGGGGAAAATCTAACATTAGAAATTACGTTTAGTCCGCACATTTACAACCAGGCATTGATTATCTTTGAGGACAAAAATATGGCCATGATGCATAAAACATTATTGGGGCACAGGGAAAACATCTGCAACTAATTTAATTGTCGCCGAAATCAATTCAAAAGACTGCTCTCGTTAAAGTTTATTGCTCAGGAAACCATGCCCAGACATATATTTATGCCCTGTTCTGATCCCTGCCCACAGATTCACCCACCACCCTTTAAATGCTGTGTGAGAAAAAGGCAGAAAAACCTTCCCAGCAATTGCACCTGGAAAAAATCTGAAAAGAAGAGCACAAAATGGCCTCTTGTTAGTCATGGCTATTAGGTGTGTTGAAGGGGAGCAGCAACAAGGAGAAGTCCCTTCGTCCAGGTGAGGATGAAAAGCTGGAGGGCAACTTGCAAAGGGAGGGAAGTGGGCACCAGGCTCACAAGCCACCTTCCCTCTGCTCCCTCCTTCCGCCACCTTGGGGGGGGGGGGAGGAAAAAACATGGCCACTTCCTTTGCTGGCCCAGATGCCGTGGCATTCGCCTCATCTCTTCTTGACTGACGCCAAGTAGGCAAACCACAAGACTGCAACGAGGTTTCCGAAGAGCACCTGGAACTTCAGAGAGAAGAAAAGGACGCCAGTGAAGAGGGAGAGGAGAGCAGGACTCAAATAAAAATGAAATCAAAGAATGTCACGGGGTCCTTGACTTGAGAAGCAACTTTAGAACACTGCACCGGTGGGAAACCTCCCCTCCTTTCCAATGCATTTTGCAGGGCCAAAATATTTGGTATTCAGGGAGAAGGGAAAGAAAGGGCAAATTATAGGCTATGCACAACCAAACAAACCCCCCCCCCCAATAGCCGCATTTTATAAGTAAGTGCTATTGCCCACTCTCCCTTCCTTCCATCTACCCATCTACCCTTCCTTCTGTGATGCGGTGGTTGGAATACAGTATTGCAGGCTAATTCTGCTAGCGGCCATCAGTTCGATTCTCACTCAGATATGCTGACTCTTTAACCGCTTATCAAGGGCTATAAAGCATTGTGAAGTGGTATATAAGTCTAAGTGCTATTGCTAATGCTCTTTCCTTCCTTCTTTCCTTCCCTCCCTCCCTCCTTCCTTCCATGGTGTTCAGTGGTTAGAATGCAGTATTGCAGGCTGACTCTGCACACAGCTAGGAGTTTGATCCTGACCGGCTCAAGGTTGACTGAGCCTTCCCTCCTTCCGAGGTTGGTAAAAGGAGGACCCAGATTGTTGGGAGCAAGAGGCTGACTCTGTAAACCGCTCAGAGAGGGCTGTAAAAGCCCTGGGAAGCGGCATGTAAGTCTAAGTGCTATTGCTCTTCCTTTTCTCCTTCCTTCCTTTTTTCTACCCACCCACCCATCCATCCATCCATCCATGATGCCGTAGTGGTTAAAATGCAGTATTGTAGGCTGACTCTGCCCACAGCCAGGAGTTTGATCCTGACCGGCTCAAGGTGGACTCAGCCTTCTATCCTTACATCGGTAAAATGAGGACCCAGATTGTTGGGGTGAGAGGCTGGCTCTGTACAGTGGGGCAAAAAAGTATTTAGTCAGCCACCAATTGCGCAAGTTCTCCCACTTAAAAGGATGAGAGAGGCCTATAATTGACATCATAGGTAGACCTCAACTATGAGAGACAAAATGAGAAAACATATCCAGACAATCACATTGTCTGATTTGGAAAGACTTTTTTTTGCAAATTATGGTGGAAAATAAGTATTTGGTCAATATCAAAAGTTCATCTCAATACTTTGTTATATATCCTTTGTTGGCAATGACAGAGGTCAAACGTTTTCTGTAAGTCTTCACAAGGTTGGCACACACTGTTGCTGGTATGTTGGCCCATTCCTCCATGCAGATTTCTAGTACAGTGATGTTTTGGGGCTGTTGCTGGGCAACACGGACTTTCAACTCCCTCCAAAGGTTTTCTATGGGGTTGAGCTCTGGAAACTGGCTAGGCCACTCCAGGACCTTGAAATGCTTCTTACGAAGCCACTCCTTCGTTGCCCGGGCGGTGTGGTTGGGATCATGCTGAAAGACCCAGCCACATTTCATCTTCAATGCCCTTGCTGATGGAAGGTTTGCACTCAAAATCTCACGATACATGGCCCCATTCTTTCCTGTACACGGATCAGTCGTCCTGGTCCCTTTGCAGAGAAACAGCGCCAAAGCATGATGTTGCCACCCCCGTGCTTCACAGTAAGTATGGTGTTCTTTGGATGCAACTCAGCATTCTCTCTCCTCCAAACACGACGAGTTGTGTTTCTACAAACAGTTCTACTTTGGTTTCATCTGATCATAAGATATTCTCCCAATCCTCTTCTGGATCATCCAAATGCTTTTTAGCAAACTTCAGACAGGCCCGGACATGTACTGGCTTAAACAGGGGGACACGTCTGGTACTGCAGGATCTGAGTCCCTGGTGGCGTAGTGCGTTACTGATGGTAGCCTTTGTTACGTTGGTCCCAGCTCTCTGCAGGTCATTCACTAGGTCCCCCATGTGGTTCTTCTGGGATTTTTGCTCACCATTCTTGTGATCATTTTGACACCACCGGGTGAGATCTTGCGTGGAGCCCCAGATTGAGGGAGATTATCAGTGGTCTTGTATGTCTTCCATGTTCTAATTATTGCTCCCACAGTTGATTTCTTCACACCAAGCTGCTTGCCTATTGCAGATTCAGTCTTCCTAGTCTGGTGCAGGTCTACAATTTTGTTTCTGGTGTCCTTCGACAGCTCTTTGGTCTTCACCATAGTGGAGTTTGGAGTGTGACTGTTTGAGGTTGTGGACAGGTATCTTTTATACTGCTAATAAGTTCAAACAGGTGCCATTAATGCAGGTAATGAGTGGAGGACAGAGGAGCCTCTTAAAGAAGAAGTTACAGGTCTGTGAAAGCCAGAAATCTTGCTTGTTTGTAGGTGACCAAATATTTTCCACCATAATTTGCAAAAAAAGTCTTTCCAAATCAGACAATGTGATTGTCTGGATTTGTTTTCTCATTTTGTCTCTCATAGTTGAGGTGTACCTATGATGTCAATTACAGGCCTCTCTCATCTTTTTAAGTGGGAGAACTTGGTGGCTGACTAAATACTTTTTTGCCCCACTGTATACCACTTAGAGAGGGCTGGAAAACCTTGTGAAGCGACTTCCTTCCTTCCTTCCTTCCTTCCTTCCTGCCATCCATCCATCCATCCATCCATCCATCCATCCATCCATCCATGGTGCTCAGTGATTAGAATGCACTCAAAATGCCAGCAGTTTGATCCTGACCGGCTCAAGGTTGACGCAGCCTTCCCTCCTTCCGAGGTGGGTAAAATGAGGAGTGAGATTGTTGGGGTCAAGAGGCTGACTCTGTTAACCACTTAAAGAGGGCTGTAAAGCACTGTAAAGCAGCATATAAGTGTAAGGGCTATTTAGCTTACCTGCAAAGGGACATACGTGAAGTTAATAACCTGGACAGGCGTCCACACTTTCCAGTTCATCTTTAAGGATGTCCAGTAACCAGATTTTATCTTTTTGGAGAACTCAGACATGTCCTTTCCCTGAAAAAAAAATGGTTATCAATGACATGCAAAGGAAAAAGAAACTGTCTCCCCCCACCCCCAGCACCCAAGCGGTACCAAAACACCCCAGGGAGAAAATTATTTTATAATGCAATAAAGAGGCGCCAGTACAACAATCCTGTGAAGTAGGACAGGCTAAGGCAAATCAGAGGCACCCAGTGAATTTTGTGGCTGCATAAAGATGTTTGCTCAGGTTTTCTTTGGAAAGTGGTGCAAAGCCCTTCCAACGGAAGGAAGTGAAGAGGGAGCCCAAAATCTGTGGATTTGGAAGCACAGTTTTGAAAGATGCACCTTCAGCCTCCAACTCTCTCTCCCACTGCTCTGGAAGTTGTTGGACAACTGGAAACACACTGTTTGCATTCTACTGTCCCTATTTATCTGTAGGTAGTTAGGTAGTTAGGTAGTTAGGTAGTTAGGTAGTTAGGTAGTTAGGTAGTTAGTTAGTTAGTTAGTTAGTTAGTTAGTTAGGTAGGTAGGTAGGTAGTTAGGAAGGAAGGAAGGAAGGAAGGAAGGAAGGAAGGAAGGAAGGAAGGAAGGAAGGAAGGAAGGAAGGAATCAAAACACCCTTCCCAGTAAGGACAGTAGAACCAGATATGTCCAAGCAGAAGACAACCATCCATCTAGATGCTACCAAGGGGAACAGGTTAAACCGGCTGCCCACATTTCTAGGAGCCCTGGATCCTCTTGGATCATCCCTAAGCAAGTCCCTACCTCCAGAAAGTTCATGACCAGGAAAAAGAGGGCCAGGAAGGCCGGGGAGACAATGAGACGGTCCACCAGCAGACGTTTGAGGAGAGAAAACGGTGCGTCGGAAGGAACCAGCTGCTCCAAGTAGAGGTAGAAGTAATGGCTGAGAGGTCCGGTGAATAAGAAACTGCAAAAGGAACGAAACCAACTGGTTATAAAATCGAGCCTCAAACAAAATGTAGGTGTCAAAAGCCCCCCCCCCCCCCCCCCCCGGCCTGTATTTTTCAAGTAGTCCACCAAATGGTTAGAAAGCGACAGTCAAAGGCTCACTCTGGAAATGTTTCCCATACCCCAGATATGTTTGGAGTTGCATGAGAAGAAAACATTTTGTCAGGGTACCCAACTTATTTACGTACACAAAATGTACTTAAGAATTTGAGGTTCGAAACAACTATCCTCTTTTCTGCTTTCAGCATTAGCTTTGTGTTTCTAAATGTATATATCTTATATATAGATATTGATGAAAGGTTTGATTTAAAATCTGATTGATCCAAAAACTTATGGAAACGGAGACTTTAAATCAGCATCATGAGATCTTTGGGTCTATGATTTTTGTTATCCTTACCATAGATATGGTATTATTTTGTTAACTAAGCAGGTAACATTTAAGAATTGGATAACAGTTGTGTCTAAGGTAGATAAAAATGTTTGTAAGGCATTTCAGCTTCATTGAATCAATTGATCTGTCTCTCACTTGATTTGTGCAATCTTCTTCAACTAAGCAATGATTGGTAAATAAAAATATCATTATACATTTATGTTTTAAAAAATCCAGTCTCAAAAAGATTAATATTTAATAACAGGCTGCAACACCCGCTCCCCAAGGGCATCAGTCATTGGCTGAGCTGCTGTGACATCATCCAAGTCCCATTCCAGATGCTCCTGGGAAGTTGGCCAACCACAGAATGCGTGATGACCCAGAGCAGGGCACAGATAATACAAACAGCTGGAAGTTCAAACCACCCCTTCATGGCTCCAAATTTCCCCAGACACTCTGGCACGTCCAGAGCAAAGTAGTGATAAACCCCCACATAGCACATCTCAAGCAGCCTCTGGGCTGCAAAGAGTCTAGCCCAGCGCTGTCTACATCAAAGCTACACAGTAATAAATCCAAATTTATTTGGCAAATCAAGGAGTTCAGGAAGCAAAAGATCCAAGTAATTAGTCCAGAACGCCAGAAGGAATGCAAGGACTCTTGGGAAGTTCAAATGTCGGCACTTAACACTTAAACTCAGCGTTTGTGTCTGGCAAATGCCCCTCCCCACAGCATCTCTTTAAGTCTCATTCTCCCAGTGTGCCTTGTGAAAATGGGTGGGGAACTCTTCTCCCGAGTAATCTGCTCAGTCTGCGCTGTTCACACCTTTTCTCCACTCTCCGGGCTCTTGGATCAGGCGGGGGTGATCCTTGCTCCTCACCTGAGCTCTGTCCCTCATGTTCACCCTGCCCCTCTTCCTCCTTGCCAACAATCTGACCTAATCCTGAAAGTCCCTGGCCTTCCCCATTTTCTTACGAAACCAACAAAGCAGCCCCCTCTGTCGGCTCCAGGTTTCAACTCGTTTTCCCCTGCAGATTCATGCTCCGATGGGGGCATGACAGAACGTGGAGCATTGTTACACAGTCTGCAAAGTAAAAGGTAGAGCTGAAAGAGAGAGGAAAGCCAAGACAATGGGGAAGAAGTGCAGACAGAGAGAAAGCGAGAAAGCCCCAGAAAGCAGACCAACGGGGGAGAGGTCCAGAGGTAGGGGAACAGAGGGACAGGCAGAGGATAGAAAGAGAAGGAATGTCAAGGAAAGCTAGAGCTAAGGGGATGTCAGGCCTGCAGCCATCTTTTCTTTTGGATCTTTGGCCTGCCAGACTTTCTATTATTCTACTATGCATTTTCTATTGTGGGAAAATGGGAGGGAGGATTGTACGGAATGAGATAATATGTAGCCATAACAGAAGTCTTTCTAGAAAGCCAAGGTCATCCTTTGTCTCTGCACCTCTGCACCTGAACCAAATTGGATGGGTGGAAGCTGCCAGCATGGCAGTGGAAGATTGGACCATGTGATGGACTTGTGGGTGTGAGGGCAAGATCTTGAACTTTCAACTGCGTGGGAAAAACTGGGAAGCTTTGAGGTTCGGGTTTTCCCAGTGGTGCCAACATGGCTCTCTTAATAAATTGAGACCTTGAGCAATATTTTGCCTTGGACTCTGATTTACTTTTGGCTGCTATTTGGAAGCCTGACAGGGGATTGCAATCTGGACCGAAATAAAAGCATTTTGCTTGGACTTTGGAACAAAACACAGAAGAATTTAATATGATTCAGACAGGCAAAAGAGCAGTGAAGCCCAGCAGCCACTGCAAGAATGGAAGGGGAGTGACAGAGTTGCCATCCTTCGCTCGCAATAGACGCCAGTCTGCCATCAGTTGAAGGGGAAGACAGGGGAAGCGGAAACTGAAATCGACCTTCATGCCATTCGAAGACATCCCATGGGAATGGGAACGGAATGCAACACCCATATATCTATCCAACCATTTCAGGGACAGCTACCAAAACATTGGATACCAACAGATGGGAGGAAAGGGTCGCCTCGCCAATTTTGGGAACTAAAGTTTTATTGGAGAGGCTGCATGACATAGGTAAAGGTAAAGGTTCCCCTCGCACATATGTACTATTTGTTCCCAACTCTAGGGGGCCGTGCACATCTCCATTTTAAAGCCGAAGAGCCAGTGCTATCCGAAGATGTCTCCGTGGTCAAGTGGCCGGCATGACTCAATGCCGAAGGTGCATGGAACGTTGTTCCCTTCCCACCAAAGGTGGTCCCTATTTTTTTTTTTACTTGCATTTTTTACGTGCTTTTGAACTGCTAGGTTGGAAGAAGCTGGGATAAGTCACGGGAACTCATTGCGTTACACGGCACTAGGGATTTGAACCTCCGAACTGCCAACCTTTCTGATCGACAAGCTTAGCGCCTTAGCCACAGAGCCACCAAGTCCCTTTCCGTGACATAACAATATTCAAAAGGCAATGCCAGAGACAAGATCTTCTCCCAGACTTTTCAAACCACACAAATTGCTCAGCTGCACCTCCTGTGAGCTTCTTCCACCAGTCCCCTCTTACCCATAGATAGCAAACCGGAGGGGTTCCCGCCAGTCAAGGCTCCTCTTTTTCTGGCTCTTCTCAATTACTTGGGACAGGAGACTCCCTAGAGCTGACAGGAAGGCACTGTGGGAAGAAAGGAAGCATAATGTAAAAGTGTATAAGCTGTAAAAAAAAAAAAAAAATCCCTTAATGTAGAAACGATGTGGAGACTCTAGAAAGAGTGCAGAGAAGAGCAACCAGGATGATGAGGGGACTGGAGGCTAAAACCTATGATGAACGGTTGCAGGAACTGGGTGTGGCTAGTTTAACAAAAAGAAGGACCAGCCAAAAAAGGTTAGTTATCACTGGTATAGATTTTCCTGCTTGAGCAGGGGACTGGACTAGAAGACCTCCAAGGTCCCTTCCAGCTCTATTCTGATTGATTGATTGATTGATTACAAACACAAATATGTCATCATTTGTCAATCATTAAGACATTGAAATACAATTTTTTTTGTTGTGTGTACCCCTCCCTCCCTCCACCCCCCCCATCCCCCCTCCTCCTTCCCCCCCCCGACTTCCCAGAACCCGTACACGGTATGGATTTTTAACTAACACAGTCTAAAATCTATTGAGAAAAGAGAAATAAAGAAATTAATGACATTCTAGATTGAACTTAGCTTCTTCTTACTGAACTAACTTTTAACAGTTTAAATCATTTCTGATCTTAAGCATAGGCTAACTGGAATTTCTTAGTCCCGTATTTATTTTGTATATAGTCAATCCATTTTTTCCAGTCTCGTTTATATCTCTCATTTGAATGATCTTTGAGATATGCCGATATTTTAGCCATTTCAGCTAAGTTTGTTACTTTCAATGTCCATTCTTGGATTGTAGGCAAGTCTTCCTTCTTCCAATATTGCGCCACCAACAGTCTTGCTGCAGTTATCAGGTGCAGAATCAAATTGGTCTCTACCACTGTAAAATCAGTACATATACCTAGTAAAAATAACTGAGGAATAAACTTTATCCTTTTTTTAAAAACATTTTGCATGACCCACCATATTTTTATCCAAAATGCCTTAACCTTTTGGCAGGTCCACCATATATGATAATATGTAGCATCGAGAGAACCACACCTCCAACATTTAGGCTGTACATTCGGATACATAGAAGCCAACTTTTTAGGATCTAAATGCCATCTATAAAACATCTTGTAAAAATTTTCTCTCAGATTTTGAGCTTGTGTAAATTTCACATTTCTTACCCAAATTCTTTCCCATGTATCCAACATTATTGGTTCCTCAATATTTTGAGCCCATTTTATCATACAATCTTTAACTAATTCTGTTTCCGAATCCATCTGTATTAATACATTATATATCCTCTTTATATGCATTAAGCTTTGATCTCTTATTTGTTTAAACAGATTATCCTCAACTTGAATAAAGCCAATTTTTTGATCTATTTTCCACCTAGCCTGTAATTGCCCATACTGGAACCATGTTTGAACTACCTTCTCCTCTTTTAATACCTCTAAAGATTTTAATTGTAATACCCCCCTTTCCGAGGTAAGAAGCTGTCTGTAAGTAAATCTATCCTGTTTTTGTGCTGTATTCATATTTTCAATTGCATGTCTAGGAATTGCCCACATGGGTATCTTGTCATTTAATTTATATTGGTATTTCTTCCAAACCCGCAATAAAGCATTTCTCAAAATATGACTTTTAAAGTTCTTATCCAATTTTTTGTTGAATAACAGGTAAGCATGCCAACCAAATACCAGATCGTGTCCCTCAATGTTCAATATTCTATCATTGGTTAAATGAATCCAATCACTAATTACAGATAATGCCACTGCATCATAATATAGTTTTAAATTAGGTAGTTTCAATCCTCCTCTCTCACGTACATCTTGCATTATTTTCATCTTTACCCTCGGCTTCTTTCCTGCCCACACAAATTTGTTGATACCCTTCTGCCATTCTAAAAGGTTCGCATCTTTTTTAAGTATAGGTAACATTTGGAAAAGAAATAAAAATTTTGGTAAAATGTTCATTTTCACTGCCGCTATCCTGCCCAGCAAAGATAAGTGCAATTTCTCCCATTTTTTCATCTCTGTCTGTATGCTATGCCAAAGTGGTTCATAATTATGCTTATATAATTTCCCATTTGAAGTTAAAATGTTAACTCCAAGATATTTGACTTTTTTAACTACCTCACATCCTAGCATCACTCCTAATTCTTCCTTTGTTTAATATTCATATTTATAGCTAATATTTTGGTTTTTTCCTAAGTTTATTTTAAAGCCAGACACTTGACCATATTGATTAATCGTATTCATTAAAACCATACTGGATTCCTGCGGTTGTTCCAATATTATAACCAAATCATCCGCAAAAGCGCGGAGATTGATTGATTGATTGACAGGATAGCATTCTTCCAGTATTTGAGGGGCTGCCCCAAAAAGAGGGGGTGGGAAATAAAGTCTTAACACTTACGCAAGAGAAACCAAAAGTGCACATACAGATTGGGTGAAACCAGGCTTTAATAGCAGTGACTGGGAGAGGGATCTTGGAGTCTTAGTGGACAATGAGCTAAATAGGAGCCAACCATGTGCAGTGGCAGCACATGTCAACACAAAGTCAACACAATCCTCAGTTGCATTAACAGAGGGATACAATCAAGATCAAGGGAGGTACTGATCCCACTCTATAAAGCCCTAGTAAGACCATACCTAGAATACTGCATCCAGTTTTGGTCACCACTATAAAAAAGATGTTGAGACTCTAGAAAAAGTACAGAGAAGAGCAACCAGGATGATGAGGGGACTGGAGGCTAAAACATACGATGAACGGTTGCAGGAACGGGGCATGGCTGGTCTAGTGAAGAGAAGGACCATGGGAGACAGGATAGCAGTCTTCCAGTATCTGAGGGGCTGCCACAGAGAGGGGGGGGGGGGGTCAAGCTATTTCCCAAAGCACCCAAAGGCCAGACAATGGAAACTGAACAAGGAGAGATTCAACCTGGAAATAAGAAGAATTTTTCTGACAGGGAGAACAATCAACCGATGAAACAGAAGTTGCCTTTGGAAGTTGTGGGAGTTTCGTCATTGGAGGCTTTCAAGAGATTGGACTCCCATTTGTCAGAAATGGTGTAGGGTCTACTGCTCGGGTGGGGGGGTTGGACTAGATGACCTACAAGGTCCCTTCCAGCTCTATTCTGATCAATTAATTGATTGATATTCTTGGGGGAGTTATTTTCCCAGCATGGGAGGGCGCTCTTGAGAAGCCTGTTCCATGACTATCATTCTATGCTGATTGACTGAATCTTTCTGGACCTTGGAAGAGAAGATCCCAAGGAGAAAGAAATAGAGTGAGAACAATTAATCAACAGAACTGTGTGCTTCCCTGATTTCATCCCTGGAGGTTTTTAAGAAGAGATTGGACAGCAACCTGTCTGATGGCATAGGGTCTCCTGCTTGAGCAGGGGAGGTGGACTAGAAGACCTCTAGGGCCCCTTCCAGCTCCATTCTGATTGAATGGAAGAGGGTCTCCTGCTTGAGGTGGGGGTGGACTAGAAGACCTCTAGGGTCCCTTCCAGCCCTGATTCTGAAAGCGCGTCGGGGAGGGCGGACAGGCGCACGCTACCTGGAAGCTGCCTTGGTGAGCACCGGATATAGACGGAGAAGGAGCAGGTACCGCAACAGCAGCCTCCGCGAGAGCGGCACCGAATCAGGCTTAGAGTGCACCGGAGACATCCCGTAGAGCCAGTTACCCTACGAGCCCCTCTGCGCATGCGCCTGGCGGCCGAGGAGCCGCGCCTCCCACTTCTAAACCAATCGGCGGAGAGGTAAGTAAAAAAAGTGGGGGCGCTTCGAGGCGGATTTCAGGCAACGAGTGGGCATGACGGAAGCGGGCTGTTCGCTTACTATTGGCTGCCCGGAAGGCCTACGAGGGAGGGTGAGAAGCTTGGGTGGCAGTATAAGATGAGCCACTTCATCCAATCGAAGAAGAGAGGGTGAGGGCGGGACAAGTGCATTAGCGAATGGACTGATGGAACGGAGAGGAGAGACGAATACAAACAGCGGTGGGGATGACAGCTCTTTGGAGAAAAAGAATGGAAAAGTGCTCCTCTCCATTGGTCGTCGCGTAGTAGCGAGACCCAGGCATAGAAATCTGATTGGTTTAAGGGGTGGGGAACTATGGCCTTGTAATGACTTGTGTACTTCAACTCCCAGAATCCTCAGCCAGCCAATGCTTGCTGAGGAATTCTGGGAGTGGAAGTCCACAACTCATAAATGGATGGTTTCCCCATCCCTGGTTTAAGGAATCGGGCGCGAGAACTGCGAACTCTTGGCGGATCTCGCGAGAAAGGCGGCCGTGTCGCCGTCGAGGACGGCTCTGAGGGAGGTTTGAGTGACGGCAAGTGGAGGAGCCCGGTGGGCTGCGAAACCCCAGAGACGGGCAAAAGGGAGACGCCGCGGGCAGGAGGACCGTGAGACCTCCCCTCGCAGTCCAGAATTCTGAGCAAGGCCTTGGCACAGGCCGTCCTCGACTTACAACGGTTCGTTTAGTGACCGTTCGCCATTACAGCGGCACTGAAAGAAAAGGGAATGGCTATTTTTCATACTTAATGACCGTCGCAGCATTTCCCCATGGTCACGGGATCAAAATTCAGACGCTCAGCAAATGATCCACATTTACGATGGTCACGTGATCCCCTTTTGCGACCTTCCAACGAGAGGAAGCCGGATTCACTTAAGATGGATTAATTGCTGCAGTGGTTCACTTAACAATAGTGGCAAGAAAGGTCGCAAAATGGGGCAAAACTCACTTAACGACTGTTTTGCTTGGCAGAAAATGTGGGGGCCATTGTGGCCGTAACTCGAGGGCTACCTAGAGCAAGATCTTGTTCCTGTGTCTTCCAAACATGCGCTTAGTGGCTGTTCAAAGTTATGGCACAGAAAAAAAGTGACCGATTACCATTTTTCTCACTTAACAACTGTTGCGGCATCCCTATGGTCACAAGATCAACATTCAGATGCTCAGCAACTGACTCACATTTACGACGGTCGCAATGTTTCCCCAGGGGTCACGTGATCCCCTTTTGTGACCTTCCGACAAGAGGAAGCCGGTTTCACTTAACAGGTTAACTGTTGCAGTGGTTCACTTAAGAATGTTGGCAAGAAAAGTTGCAAAATAGGGCAAAACTCACTTAACAACCATTTCACTTAACAGAAAATGTTTGCTCCATTGTGGCCATAACTCGAAGACTACCTAGAGCAAGATTTTCGCTGTTCCTGTGTCTTCCAACCATGTGCCTAGTGACTGTTCAAAGTTACAAATGACCAATGACCATTTTTCATACTTAACGACCGTTGCAGCATCCCTATGGCCACGAGATCACCATTCAGGCGCTCAGCAACTGACTCACATTTCTGACAGTTGCAATGTCCTGGGGGGGAGGGGTGTCACGTGATTCCCTTTTGTGAACTTCTGACAAGCAAAGCCAATGGGAAAGCCAGATTAATTTAGCAACCGTCTGACTAGCTTTAACAACCACAGTGATTCACTTAACCGCTATGACAAGAAGGGTCGTAACATGGGACAAAGCTCACTTTGACAAATGTTTTTGCTTAGCAATAAATTTTGGGGTTCGATTGATGTTGTAAGTCGAGGAACGTGTGTATTTAGGAGCCTGAATGGCCTTGCATCCCAAAGTTTCCTAGATGAGCAGAGCGGGGTTGGAAGTAAAATTGACACAGTACTGGCCTAAGTTCTCATTTTGGGGCTCAGCCAGGGATTGGGGTGCCCCTGAGTTGTGTCGGGATGATTTCCTTCTTTCTGACAGGATCGGTGACACATGGCTCTTCTGGTGGACTTGTTTGTGCTCCTACCCTGTTGGAGAGATTTCCTTTTTACATGTAGTCCTTGACCTACAACAGTTCTCTTAGTGACCGTTCAAAGTTCCGCCATTGAAAAAAATGACCTGTGACCATTTGTCACACTTGACAACATACCATTGTTAAATGAATCACTACAGTTGTTAAATCAGTAACATGGTTGTTAAGTGAATGTGGCTTCCCTATTCATTTTGCTTGTTGAAAGGGATACTGCGATTTCCCCTGTTTAATGGTTCGGATGCTGATCTCTACTTGTCAGTCGGCTCAAGACTCGCGTAAAGGCATCAAAATGATACAGTTGGAAACTGCTCCAACACTGAAAGTTTTAAAGAAGAGATTGGACAATCATTGTCTGAAATGGTGTAGGGTTTCCTGCCTAAGCAGAGGGTTGGACTAGAAGACCTCTAAGGACCCTTCCAACTCTGATTCAGTCTTGCTTCCAGAAGTTGTGGGTATTCCATCACTGGAAGTTTTCAAGAACACATTGGATAACTCCTCCCTTCACAGGTACATTTCCATCTTCACACGCCAGGAGAGATAGTTTGTCTAATTTAGCCGTGACACCACAAAAATCACCTCCCATTGGAGACGGAATCCATGTTGCCTGCTTGCAACCATCAACCACAAGCAAACCACGATGCACTACTACTGACTCTGGAGCAAGCTCTTACTGGGTGTCCACTCTCTGGGCCCATAACCTGTCAGAGTGTCCACCTGTCTGTTCCGCGTATCAACACAGGAGCAAGTACAGGCAACAGTGGTTTGTATCAAATAGTGATTTTTATCTACAAAAGGAGTATAGGAAACTATACATATGCATTCTACAAGCAGCATCTAAACAACCAGCAATTACAGCAGGGAGGAAACTGGAGGAACCAACAAACTCACTAGCAGGGCCTCTTATTACACAGGCTCTTAAAGGGCTAACAGCCTGAGACCCTGCTGACTCATTTCCTTCATTGCATCAGCTGGTCAGCTCCTAAATTACCACCTTGACACCTTTATCTGCAATCGTATAGGGTCTTCTGCTTGAGCAGCAGGTTGGACTAGAAGACCTCCAACATACCTTCTAACAGTTATCCTGTAACTAATTCTGAAATGCTGTGTATTCTTCAGTTTGATAAAACCAGGAAAGATGCAATGAGTTTATTAACCTATGAATAACCAGAACATCAACAGCTTCGTATCCAATTTTTTACACACACCTCAATTCTCTCTATGGAAGGAAAACAATTTTTTAAAACAACAAACCCCAAAGTCAGTCTTGACTCTTGGTGTCTTTAAAAGACAAGTCGATGTCCCTCAGTGGTGACACCAAAGTGCTTTGCCTTCGCTGAGGAAAAAACAGAAAAAAGTGGGCAAACAGATTTAAGGCCCATTCTTTTGCCAAATGACCCGGTTCTGTTTTTCGAAATGTCTGTGTTTATTTAAATCAGGGTTCCCAGCGCATAGAACCCCTTCTATTTACTCTGGTGGTTCAGGTCACCCTGTCCGCCAGCTGTTGCTTTAACCGCTCGTCCAGATGTGCAACAGTCACGCTCCACTGCCAGCCACTGAATCAATGCCATTGAGAAGCGCAACACAGCCTAAAGTTGAGAGGGATGCCGGGATGCCTGGGTGAGGCTCGACAGCACTGCCTTTCAAGGGGCATTTGTTTTCCTTGCTTCCAAGGGACCGCTGGGCTCGCCATGTTTCTGGGAAATGGTGGGAATTGCTGGATGGCCATGGAGGAGGCCAGAAAAATATCTGTGGCTGTTGAAAGAAGAACGGCAACCTCAGATACATGGCAAAAATCCACAGACGGGACAGGATGTACAAAATGGCAGCATGATGGATTGTTCCTTCTTTTGCAACTTGTTTGTTTTGTAACTAATCCAGAGATAGGTGTTAGATATACAGTATATCTCTCTCTGTCTCTGCCTGCCTGTCATCTCTATGTATGTATGTATGTATGTATGTATGTATATCTGTCTGTCTGTCTATCTATCTATCTATCTATCTATGCCAGCAGTGTGCAGTAGCAGTCAAAAAAGCTAATACAATCCTGGGTTGTATAAACAGAGCCATAGAATCAAGATCACATGAAGTATTACTACTGTTCCTCTCTCTTCCATTTGGTAAATGAAATTTTAGCTTCTAGAGTTGCAAAACGTATTTTAAAACCTACTACAAGAAAGCCATTGGCTTAACTGCAAGGTGGAGATTTCTTTTAAAAAAGGATTTCCCATAAAATCTACAACTTGGGAAGAAGAGAAAGTGTTGGCGTTCACCATGTAACTCCAGATGATGATGAGGACAATGTTATCCATTTAGGCGTGTCTCCCTTTTGGTGATTCTGTATATACATATCTCTGTGTGTGTGTGTGTGTGTGTGTGTGTTATATTTGTATATGTGTTATATTTGTTATATTGTGACGAGCCGATTGACAGATAATGGAAGTTGTTAGCTTCCTCCCATAATTGGGGCTTACCAGGGTTGTGACACTATATATATACACATACATACATACATATACATACATATATATATACACATACACATACACATACACATACACATACACATACACATACACATACACATACACATATATATATATATATATATATATATATATATATATATATATATATATATATGTTTTCTGAGGTTTTCGCGGGTGTTAGTATGTAGGTCTCTAGTTGTTCGGGTTTTCTCCCGCGCAGAATCGGAGATGTCCTGGCGACGCCTCGACGAAGTCACATTCGTCATCTTCAGGCTGCTGCTGACTACTTCAGGTTTGGTGTTTCCAGGAGTAGTGGAGTAGTAGTTTCTACTCCTGGAAACACCAAACCTGAAGTAGTCAGCAGCAGCCTGAAGATGACGAATGTGACTTCGTCGAGGCGTCGCCAGGACATCTCCGATTCTGCGCGGGAGAAAACCCGAACAACTAGAGACCTACATATATATATATATATATATATATATATATATATATATATATATATATATATATATATATACTTAAAGTCACAACCCCTGGTATGCCCAAGTATGGGAGGAAGGTCACACTTCCACTCTCTGTCATTAGGCTCGTCACAAGAGACCATCCAGACAGAAACCCAATATTTTTTACTGTTGCCTTTTTTGTTATATATAAGCCATACCCTTACTGGGATTTGAACCTGGGCTATATTACATACTAGGCAGACATCTTAGCCATTAGGCCACAGGCTCTTATCCATTATCAGCAAAGCCAGGGTGAAAGGTATCTATTAGATTTTCAAATCCCAGTAAGGGTATGGCTAGCTGATGAGAGCTATTTATTAGCACAAATAAAAAAACACAAATATAACAAAGGCAACAGTAAAAATATTGGGGTTCTGTCGTGATGGACTCTTGTGACGAGCCGATTGACAGATGATGGAAGCAGTTAGCTTCCTCCCATAATTGGGGCTTACCAGTGGTTGTAAAAATCATATATATATATGTATGTATGTATGTATATGTATATGTATATGTATATGTATATATTTATTTATTTCATTCAAGGCAATAATACTACAAGCTGATAAATTTAAACATGGTCCAGTAAAAAGTCATTCTTCACCAACCTATCCAGTGGTTGGTAAATACTTTTGGAAAAGCTAAACAAACATAGCAACACATTGCAGGGATTAATGAAGCTTGACATTAAGTTTTCGATGAATTTTGCACCTGTGTTCTCCAAGGGTTCAGCAGGATTCCTGACATCTCAACAACCACATTTCTCTACTGCACATGAATAATAAACGAGACTGGATGTCAGGGGGAGAAAAATCACAATATTTCTATATGTCATCACAACATTCGAACTGCTGAAATATCTCAAGTCATGTATGAAATAATAAGGGTTTTTCCCCCATCTCTGGACAGGCTATATCAGCCTGGGTTAAAGAAAGGGAGTTGCAGGGAGTCCTTGACTTATGACCATTTGCTTAATGTCCTTTTGAGGTTGATGGCACTGAAAAAAATAAAGACTCCTTCTTGCACTTAGAAACATCATACTCAACAATAAAAAGTCCGATAACCATTTAAATTGTAAATAGAGGATTTCTCTGTCTGGAGTTATACCAATGTGACCACAAGGTGGTGCTGTGCTTTATAAATATTTTCCATCTCTAAAATTGGTATATTGGTGGCGGTGTTGATGGATATTTTTGGATATTTTTAAGGATTTACTTCCAGTGAAAAACCATGCTTGATTTTAGATGACTGGTTTACAAGCAAAGCCACAGAAACTTTTTTTCCCCTCTGACCAGGTTTTCTGGTGTGATCCCCTCCTGTTGTGGTCCACATAATTCAATGCTGGACTATCACTTCCAAGGCATTGTAACATTTACTTTTAACTTATACGATTGCTCTGGAAAGCTTAGATTCTTCAGCATCAGGAAATCCAAGTTGGGGAGCATCTATCCATCGATCTTTTTTAAAAAAAAGAAGTTCCTTCTTTCACTGAGTACAAATCCACTTTTTATTTTTTAAAACTGACAAGCAAAGTCAATGGGGGAACCCAGTGTTGGAAGAAATATCCAACTGGTTCAGTTTCTCTTGAAAAAGGTTTTTATTTCCATTTTTTTTCATTTTCATACATTCACATATATACTGTGCATAGCCGGAGCCATACAACATTAAACAATAATCGCAGCAATTCTTATCAACAATACCCCCCAAAATAGAAACCCAATATACCTCTTCCACTCTCCATACACCTCTTTCTTCCACCCCCCTCCAACTTTCTATCTTCCCTCCATCATCCCCCTCTACCCTGCTTCCCCTCCCCCTCTACCACTCCTCTCTCCCAATCCACTCCCTCCCTTCCTTCTCACCCTCCCTCCCATCCTCTCTCCCGCCCTCTCTACCCATCTTTCTTCTATCCCACTCCTCCTCCCCTTGGTGTATTTCCACTATATGTCAATGTACTTAACTTATCCTATTTTTACAGAGAAATTAAAGAAAAATTTCTTTAATTTCATCAGTTTCAAGCCGGGAGAAAGACACTGGAAACATGGAGGCTGATTGGAAAGATGGTTTAATGATGAAGCAGAATCACATCGGTTTGAGGTCCTCAGCAGCTGACCACATGGAGCGGAGAGTAATGGTTTTTTATACCTTCTCTTGGGCTTTGAACTTGAGTTTCCTGTTCCCGTGCAAGAACATGTATTCTATTGGCTGTTGTAGGGGTCATAGCTGGCTCTGTAGGTTGTCTGAGCTAAGTTTGGTTGAATCTTGGAAGGTGATGCAATGTAGTGAGCTCTGTGTCTTAGTGGGTTAACCCTATTATGTCCTGGAGGGTCATGTCTTAATCCCTTCACCTTGGAGCTGAAGGTCTTTTGTCTTGTAGATAGGATGGTCCAGTCCTTCTCAATGGTCACCAAATATCTGCTGGGGCAGGGAGCTGGTACTCTGAGTTTCTGTCTCCCTGAAAAATTTTTATTTCTCTTTCAGGGGAAATATTTTATCCGGCCTTTTTTTCTAATATTCCTCAAAATATTTCATTCTTCTAGGAAGGGTGTGCATGCTAACTTTCTACACCATGTTTGCTTAACAACTATATAATTAATAACTGCAGTGTTTTGCTCCAAACCTGGCAAAAAAAAGGTCATAAAATCAAACCCGACTCAGTTTGTTTGGCAGTGGAAATTCTGGTCCCAGTTCCGGTTGTAAGTTGAGGACTACCTGTAAATCTGAATTTGAAATACTTCTGACTTTAAAAACTGCGGTACTTTGTACCCTCCAGGCCATCCCTGCCACCATTTGTGACCTGCCCGAACATGGCTAATTGGTTATTTGTTTAAAACAGACAGCCTTTCAGCAAAACGTCTCCCCAAATCTGAATGCAAGGTCTTCTTGAGATCCTTCCCACTCTGAGAAAACAAAACTTTTACACTTCGGTGTGTCTACGCTTGGCTGTGGCTCCAGGCTCCTTTCAAACAGGCTGAGATATTTTGCAAGAAATATTCACTCTGTTCAAAACTAGGGTTTGTTTTTTTCTTTTTTTAAAAACCAAGCTGGAGAGATCAGCTTACTATAAAAAGAAAAGAAAAAAAAGGAAGGGAAAAGAGGAAAGAAAAAATAAGGGCTAATAATTAACTTTGTGAGGAATGGAGCCAGCTGCAAAAGCAGACAGCAAGTGAAGGCAAACAACTTTGTTTCTACAAGAACTGTGTTTTGCTGCTGGATGAAATGTTCTTTTGTTGTTTACAGCCATATTCCCAATATTTCTCTGGCCAAGCCAGACTTAGAAGGAACAGCTCATTCCAGCCACATGCAGTGTACATAAAGGTAAAGGTTCCCCTTGCACATATGTGCTAGTGGTTCCTGACTCTAGGGGGCAGTGCTCATCTCCGTTTCAAAGCTGAAGAGCCAGCGCTGTCTGAAGATGTCTCCATGGTCATGTGGCTGGCATGACTAAAGGCCAACTGCGCAAGGAGCGCTGTTACCTTCTCATCAGCCGATCCGAGGCAGTGGATCCAGGAGGGCCCCTTGGTTTACTGAGGAACTCCGGGAGATGAAGCGCCGAAAGAGACGCCTAGAGCAACAATGGAGATCCAGTAAGTCCGAGTCAGACTGAGTGCTTTTAACATCCAGCATCAGAGCTTACCTCCGGGCAATTAGGACAACTAAAAGAACACACATTGCCTCTCTGATTGCTTCCGCTGAGTCGCGCCCAGCCGCCTTGTTCAGGATAACCCGTTCCCTCCTAAATAGGAGGGATACGAGCGATCCTTTGCAAGGCAGAGCTGAGGATTACGTCCAATTCCTCGCGGATAAAGTTGCTCGGCTTCAGACGGACCTGGACTCCAATTGCGCAGAACCAGCTGAGGCACCAGGGGAGAATCTGGCAGGACATCACTGGATTGATTTTCAGGCTGTTATCCCTGAGGATGTAGACAAGGCCATGGGAGCTGCAAGTGCCTCCACATGTGTACTGGACCCGTGCCCCTCCTGGCTGGTTGCTAACAGCAGGGAGGTGACACGGGGCTGGATCCAGGCAGTTGTTACCGCCTCCCTTTGGGAGGGGTTCTTTCCCCCCGCTCTAAAGGCGGCGGTGGTGAGACCCCTTCTGAAGAAGCCATCTCTGGATCCAGCCGTTTTAAACAATTACCGTCCAGTCTCCAATCTCCCCTTTGTGGGGAAGGTTGTTGAGAAGGTGGTAGCCTATCAGCTCCGGCGGTCCTTGGAGGAAACCGATTATCTAGATCCCTTCCAGTCAGGATTCAGGCCGGGCTATAGCACGGAAACCGCTTTGGTCGCATTGATCGATGATCTCTGGAGAGCCAGGGATGGAGGTTATGCCTCCGTCCTAGTGCTCCTTGACCTCTCAGCGGCTTTCGATACCATCGACCATGGTATCCTTCTGCGACGACTGCGGGAGGTGGGGGTGGGAGGCACTGTTCTACGGTGGTTCTCCTCTTACCTCTCGGGCAGGTCGCAGTTGGTGTTGGTCGGAGGGCAGAAGTCGACCCCTAGGCCCCTGAATTATGGGGTGCCGCAGGGATCGGTCCTGTCCCCCCTCCTGTTTAATATCTACATGAAGCCGCTGGGTGAGATCATTCGACGGCACGGGATAAAATACCATCAGTATGCGGACGATACACAGTTGTATCTGTCCGCCCCGTGCCAACTCAGTGAAGCGGTTGACGTGATGTGCCAGGGCCTCGAGGCTGTTAGGGACTGGATGGGGGTTAACAAGCTTGTACTCAACCCAGATAAGACCGAGTGGCTGGTGTGCTTCCCTCCTACTAATTGGCCAAGTGTTCCATCTCTCAGGCTGGGGGTCAAACAGTACGCCCCCTCAGACAGGGTTCGCAATTTGGGAGTCCTCCTGGACCCACAGCTGACTTTTGAACACCACTTGTTGGCTGTGACCAGGGGGGCATTTGCACAGGTTTGCCTGGTGCACCAGTTGCGTCCCTACCTGAACCGGGAGGCTCTCACAACAGTCACTCGTGCCCTTGTGACCTCTAGACTGGACTACTGCAACGTGCTCTACATGGGCAGCCCTTGAAGAGCATTCGGCGACTTCAGCTTGTCCAGAATGCAGCCACGCGAGCGATCGTGGGTGCGCCTCGGTTCACCCACGTAACACCTATCCTCCGCGAGCTGCACTGTCTGCCTATTGGTCTCCGGATAAGATTCAAGGCGCTAGTTGTCACTTATAAAGCCCTTCATGGTATTGGACCTGGGTACTTGAGAGACCGCCTGCTGCCAATTACCTCCACTAGACCGATTAGATCCCACAGATTAGGCCTCCTCCGAATTCCATCCGCCGGCCAGTGTCTACTGGCGACTACTCGGAGGAGAGCCTTCTCTGTGGCTGCTACAACCCTCTGGAACGAACTCCCCGTGGAGATCCGAACCCTCACCACCCCCCAGGCCTTCCGCAAAGCCCTTAAAACCTGGCTGTTCCGACAGGCCTGGGGCTAAAGAACTGTTGCCCCCGTCTCGAATTGGTATGACTGTTGTGTTTTAATCATGCATTGTTTTTTTATGTCGTTTTAAATTCTTGTTTGTATCCCCCTTCCCTGGTTGAGTTGTGAGCC
Organism: Thamnophis elegans; assembly: GCF_009769535.1. Classification (NCBI taxonomy): domain Eukaryota; kingdom Metazoa; phylum Chordata; class Lepidosauria; order Squamata; family Natricidae; genus Thamnophis; species Thamnophis elegans. The sequence continues at coordinate 14,720,870 of NC_045553.1, read as the reverse complement.
GCCCTGAGTCCCCTTCGGGGGAAAAGGGCGGCATATAAATAAAATCAACATTCAACAACAACAACAACATCAAAGGTGGTTCCTATTTTTCTACTTGCATTTTTTTAATGTACTTTCGAACTGCTAGGTTGGCAGAAGCTGGGACAAGTAATGGAAGCTCACTTCATTGCACAGTGCTAGGGATTCGAACTGCCGGACTGCCGACCTTTCTGATCGACAAGCTTAGCGTCTTAGCCGTCCCATTTGAACCACAGTGTCTCATTTGCATAAATCATCACAATCCCACCTTCAGCAATGGGTACAACAAATTCCATTTTCTTTGTCAATCATCAAAGCCATTTTTTCCCTCCTGGGATTGTTGGGTCTCCACAGGTAAGACCTCGACCTAATGACCAATTGCTTAGCAACCAAGTCAGGACAGACCACCCAAAAGGTATTTAAGTCCCAGATTCAAAGTTTTGATGGCCATCCACCCTCCTGTGGTCACATGACTGTATTTTGGGCACTCAAGCAACCAGCCTGCATTTGGGAATCTTTTTCAGCATCCTGCAATCACATGTCTGTTATTTACGATGTTTTTTAATGAAACCGGTACTTATTTCCAGTTTTCTGGCTCATAGCAAACCGTGGGTTCGCTTTACGACTTTGCTTAGCTGCCACAAAATAGGTTTGTAAAACCAAAGGCAGTCCCCTGGTGACCTGCTTAGTGACCAGCATAATTTATAACTAATTCTGGATCTATTACGGTTATTAGTCAAAGCTTATCTGTATAGAGCTGCAAGATGGGTGACAAACAAATTTATTCAAATAAATAAACACCACCCCAATCCATGTTCTGGTCCAGCACCTGATGCCTCCCTCGACTTTTTCTCTGTTTTAATGTTTGATGTGAAAAACAAGATTTGGAAAGGGCACCTTCCAGTGATCAATCTCTCTCTTTTCCTGCATCTTCCAGGTGGGAAAATTAAGGCTGCAAATCCAGCGTGGGAGTTGTGGAGAACTCCATTGGGCCCTCGGCTAATCCGGCAATGAAAGTTCCCACAGCATCTTCGGTGGAATTTCACAAGCCGGTTATTCATCATTTCCTAAATTGGAAAAGGATTCGCTTGTTTAATTGAATAAATTAAAGCTCTGGGTTGCAAAGATGCTAAGGAGCCAAAGTGAATGCCTTAAACATCGAGAGGCCAAATGTGCAGTTATTTTAGGAGAAAGATTTCCGGTTGGGGTGTATTCCAGAGGTGTTTGACAGCTAGAATTCCCATGATCCTCAGCCTAAATGGTCTTCCAAAAGGACAAATTCTTCCAATAGAAGGAAATCTCAGGTGACCTCTGCAGATCCTGGCCCCGCCCACCTGTATGGCATGGCCGTGCCCACTCAGCATCCCTCACTTGAAACCCTCCCCTCTGCATCTATTGGAGCATACTGGTCCCACCCACCTACATGGCGCAGCCACACCCATTCAGCATCCCTCACCTGGCACCCTCCCCTCTGCATCTATTGGAGCATTCTGGCCCCGCCCACCTACATGGCACAGCCACGCCCATTCAGCATCCCTCACTTGGCACCCACCTCTCTGCATCTATTGGAGCATTCTGGCCCCACCCACCTGCATGGCATTACCCCGCCCACCTTTGCTTTTCCAACGATTGAAATTCCATTTTATCCCAATTAACCCACATTTTCCTGGACCAAGCCAGTTTATTCCAGACCGTTCAAGCCTTAACCGCTTCTACGTTGTTGTTTTTTAATGTGCCTATTTATTTTAGAAAACAGAATGAAGCATGAGACAAAGCAGCTGCAAAAACCAGAAAGAAGACAAAATCAATATAGACCCCATAAATATGATCCATCACATTACACATCTCCTTGTGTACATATAAAGCTGATTTCCCCCCCAACAGCTCCAATCAAGGAGGCCCATATTTCACCCCGTCCTCTTGTCCGTGATCTACGACTACAAAAACTTGTACTTACAAGTCATATCCACTGAGTAATGGGCCCCATAAATTTATCTTTTCAATGTCAAATAACTCGTCTCCTACTAATAGAAAGGGACATTTCTTTTTGGCCAGCGAGCAGGATATTTTTATTTCTTTTCCCCGACTTGGCCCCGGTGGCCTAGCTAATGCTCGGCTACTTGCCGGCAGCGCATAAAACCAGAGAAATTAATTTCAGATTTTGGAAACTTCTTACGAAACTGTCCTGCACTGCTTTTCAACTCCCCAGCTGTGGCTACTGTTTTTTTTTCTTTGTCTGTCTGCAAAAAAAACCAAACAAGATTATTTTTCCAACCAAGACAGGGCCGTGGGTTGGGCTCTTCAGTGTCTGCAAAACACAGCAATTAAAAGCCAGGCTGACAGGCGGTATTCATTAGAAGTTCTTTTCCTTTTTTAGAGGCGTGATGACAAGCTACTCCTTTTGAATCTGGATTTCCAACAGAGGCGATGGTTGGGGCGTAACCAGGATTTGGGTGGAGGAAAAAAAATCCATCCTTTCAATGCACTTTGGAGGCCCAAATGGGACTCCATGGATGGATGTGGAATAGCTTCCAAAGCAGGTGAGACACGGCTCCATAACTGTGTTCAAAATCTGCCTGTGTGTGTATGGACAGCTCAACAGACAACCCTAACCGTTGACCAGGGGTTGGCAACAGTAGTGAAATTCAAATGTTTTTACTACCGGTTCTGTGGGCATGGCTTGGTGGGTGTGGCTTGATGGGCGTGGCTTGGTGGGCATGGCAGAGGAAGGATACTGCAAAATCTCAATTCCCACTCCACTCTGGGGCCAGCCAGAGGTGGCATTTGCTGGTTCTCCAAACTACTCAACATTCCTGCTACCGGTTCTCCAGAACCTGCCAGAACCTGCTGGATTTCACCCCTGGTCAGCAACCTTAAACACTCAAAGAGCCACAAAGGTGCTAACTGGAAGCTCCCCCCTTCCTCTCGTTCAGTTTTGGAGCCGACCAGATATCCGGTTCCCCTACCATAGAGTCTCCTACTAGCGCTAGTAGGAAAAAAGCGCTAGCTTTTTTTCCTCTACCTGTCCTAACCCGAAAGCCCTATCAATTGCGGAGCCAACTGGCTACAGGGAGCCACAGCAGAGGGATAAAAAAGTCACATGCGGCTTCAGAGCCATGGGTTGTTGACCCTGCCCTTGACTATTAAAAATGAAAGGGACAGACATACTTCTAAGTTAAGAATCGTGGAAAGTAGAGGACAGGTAGTCCTTGAGTTACAACAGTTCATTTAGTGACCAAAGTTAAAATGGCACTGAAAAAAGGACCTTTTATGATACAACCATTGCTGCATCCCCATGGTCAGGTGATCAAAATTCAGATGCTTGGCAACTGGCATGTACTTATGATGGTTGCAGTGTCCCAAGGTCATGTGATCCCCTTTTGTGACTGAGGGAAGACCCCCCCTCCTAGAAGAATGAAATAACATGAGAAATATTATAAAGGCAGAATATTATATTTTCCTGGGTGATAAAAGAAAAAAACAAGACAGAGAGTAGCTCCCTGCCCTCAGCAGATATTTGGTGACCATTGAGAAGGACTTAGCCAGCCTATCTACAAGACAAAAGACCTCCAGCTCCAGGATGATGGGATTAAGACATGACCCTCCAGAACATAATAGTATTAACCCATCTAGCAGAAGAGCCCATCACATGGTACAATCACTGGGCACATTGCATCACCCAGCAAACTTCAACCAATCCTTGGACTCTTGCAACCTACAAAGTTAGCTATGACCCCTAGAAGAGCTAATAGAATACATGTTCTTGCACAGGAACAGGGAGCTCCAGTTCAAAGCCGAAGAGAAGGTATAAAAATCTCTCATTCTCAACTCCATGCGATCAGCTGCCCAGAACCATGTGCTGATCTTTCCAATCAGCCTCCATGTTTCCAATGTCTTTCTCCTGGTTTGGAACTGAACCCAGAAGGACATTACTCCCAACACGACCTTCTGACAAGCCAAGTCAATGGGGAAAGCCAAAATTCACTTAACCAATGGGTTACCAACATCTCATCTGCAGTGGCTCACTTAACAATTGTGGCAAGAAAGGTTGTAAAATGGGGCAAAACTCGCTTTTAACAACTGAATTCTGGGAGTTGAAGTCCACAAGTCTTAAAGTTGCCAAGGTTGGAGACTCCTGCTCTAGAGACAACCCCTAGAAATTAGGACCATAAAAGGAAATTCGTAAATAAGGGCAGAAGGAGATATAATCGGGGGTGGAGATAATGTATTTAATTTAGACACTTTGGATAGGTTGTGACATCATAATTACTAAGCCAATGAAGAAAAAGTGGGAGGTAAATTTGTAATGGCACTAAAGGGTATAAGGCAAGTATTGATTGTGTGTCCAATTTTGTGTCCACTATGCCTGTGTGTGTCTGGTGGCATACCCTCTTTAAGTTAAAGGTAAAGGTTCCCCTTGCACATACATGCTAGTCGTTCCCGACTCTAGGGGGTGGTGCTCATCTCCGTTTCAAAGCCGAAGAGCCAGCGAAGCAGAAGACTCTACACCAAAGATGCACGGAATGCTGCCACCTTCCCACCAAAGGTGGTTCCTATTTTTCTACTTGCATTTTTTACGTGCTTTCGAACTGCTAAGTTGGCAAAAGCTGGGGCAAGTAACGGGAGCTCACTCCCTTATGCAGCAGTAGGGATTTAAACCATTGAACTGCTGACCTTCTGATTGACAAGCTCAGCATCTTAGCCACTGAGCCACCATTCTTCTAGGTTCCTCCTAATGAAGGTGACCCAATAAAGAACCAGGCTCATGGTTTCTGCGTCATAGGAGGAAAATAATAATAAATGTTTGATGGTTTGAAAGTGTGTGCTCAAGATGTTCCTTTTCCACTGCCTTCCAAACTTGGAAAGGGTTGCATCACTTGAAAGACCAGCTTGGGAAGAGGGTTGGATTGGATTGGGAGGAGATGCCAAAAATGGTAGAGAGGAAATAAATCTTGTATTTTTCAGCTCCCAGCTGGGGATCACAGAGAAAACTCGGCAGAGAACACAGCAGCTCTGGAAGAGACCCACACTCTGCCCTCCCCCAGGCCAAAAAGTGAATTAATTAGCCATACCTTATTGCCATTATAAGGGATGTGGTGGCTCAGTGGCTAAGACGCTGAACTTGTTGATCAAAAAGGTCGGCAGTTCAGCAGTTCGAATCCCTAGTGCCACATAACGGGGGGGGGGGGGGAGGTCCCGTTACTTGTCCCAGTTTCTGCCAACCTAGCAGTTCTCGTTCTCTTTCTCTTTCTCTCTCTCTCTCTCTTGTTTTTTTTGTCTCTCTCTCTTTCTCTTTCTTTCTTTCCACAGTTAGACTTTTAGCATGACCTAGGAGTCTCTTCTCAAACTGGTTCATGCCTAGTACTTCTAGCATTGTATAGCAAATACATGGAAGTCTAAAATACTGAATCCTCCCCTCTGTGTCTTCTACCCTCTGTGCCTTCCACCCACCGCAATTCCCTCAGCACCTTTTTCTCTTCTGCAGAACAGAAATCAGGTCCTTTAAAAAGTGAAAAGTCATTGCCCACACACATACGCACACCCAAGAGTGAAGAAACAGTCACAAAAATGTCAGCTTGAAGGCTGGAAAAGGGTTAGAATCCTTCCAAAGGTGGAGCAGGCAACCTTTCCATATCTCCAAAACCATTTTTTAAACTAGGTTAAATAATTGCCCCATAAGGGATGTGGTGGTTCAGTGGTTAAGACGCTGAGCATGTCGATCAGAAAGGTCGGCAGTTTGGTGGTTCAAATCCCTAGTGCTGCGTAGGGGAGTGAGCTCCCATTACTTGTCCCAGCTTCTGCCAACCTAGCAGTTTGAAAAAACATTAAAAAAATGCAAGTAGAAAAATAGGAACCACCTTTGCTGCGAAGGTAACAGCGTTCCTTGCACCTTTGGCATTGAGACCCATGATCACGGAGACATCTTCAGACAGTGCTGGCTCTTTGGCTTTGAAACAGAGATGATCACCGCCCCCTATAGTCAGGAACAATTAGCACATATCTGTGAGGGGAACCTTTACCTTTATTGCCATTATTGCCTTCACTGGAGAAAGGAATCAGATTCTGGGGTGGGCTTTGAGCCACCCAGGGTCCCTCGATCTTAGTGGGTTATGATGTTGGGGAGAAAAATGGAAGAAACGGTGGTCCCACCCTCTTGAGATGGTGCTGGAAAAAGAGGGAGCTCCTTTAACAAAGCCATGATATTATGGGGTCCTTGCTGCCCTAAGTTGCGTGGTTTTCTTGTAAGTGTTTCATGTTGCTACCTAAGTTTTATTATGAAACATCTGCAAGAAAACCACCAAGTTCATAGAGCACCAGGAGACGGATGCTCTACCAGACAAGGCATAATGGATGGAAACCGAACAAGGAGAGATTCAACCTGGAAATAAAGAGGAACTTTCTGACAGTGAGAACAATCAACCAATGGAACAGAAGTTCTCTTTGGAAGTTGTGGGAGCTTCATCACTGGAAGCTTTCAAGAAGAGACTGGACTGCCCTCTGTCAGAAATGGTGTAGGGTCTCCTGCTTGGGCGGGGGCTTGACTAGATGACCTACAAGATCCCTTCCAACTGTTAGTCTGTTAAATCTGTTAAACCTGTTAAACCTCCAATGTCCCTTCTCTTTTATTCTGTTATTCAAAGGGTAGTTGGCCTGAGGACACCCATTTTCACCAGCTCACTGCTGCATTTGAGCCACGGTGGTTAGAGTGCAGTACTGCAGGCTACTTCTGCTGGTCACCAGCTATCAGCAGTTTGGCAGTTCAAATCTCACCAGGCTGAAGGTTGACTCAGCCTTCTGTCCTTCCAAGGTGGGTAAAATTAAGACTCAGATTGTTGGGGGCAAGAGGTTGACTTTATAACCCTCACTTAGAGAGGGCTATAAAGCATTGAAGCAGTATGTAAATCTAAGTGCTATTCCTTCCCTCCCTCCCTCCCTCCCTCCCTCCCTCCCTCTCTTCCATGATGCATAGTGGTTAGAGTACAGTATTGCTAGCAAACGCTGCTCACTGCCAGCAGTTCAATTCTGATCTGCTTAAGGTTGACTCAGCCTTCCATCCTTCCGAGGTGGGTAAAATGAGGACCCAGATTGTTGGGGGAAAGAGGCTGACTCTGTAAACCGTTTAGAGAGGGGCTGTAAAGGTATATAAGTCTAAGGTCTATTGCTATTTGCTGAGCTGAGATTGGGACTACAAAATCCAGTATGTTGGGACATCCATTCCCCACCAAAAGGTGCACCCTGCACTTTGTTCCAGATGCTTTTTCCCAAGCTCAGACGAGCTGGGAACACAAAACTCTAACATGTCAGAAGACACCAGCCCAGTCTTCAAGTCAGCTCAGCTCCAAGATGGGAGAACATCTCCCAGCACCCCCAAGGGACGGATCCCCAAAAGTGGGCAGAGTTCCCAGGCAAACTCACCCAGCTGGCGTGAACCCCACCACCCCAAACCAAAGTTGCAAAGAGGGGAATAGGAGCTTTGCGGAATGGCACAATGGCTTCAGAGCCTGAGAATCGGTTCTTGGAGGCTGGGAGTGAGCGTCTTTGAAGTGTTGAACTCTTGGCACTGCCAGCTATGAATTAGGACTTGAAAGCATGCCGCCGCTGGCATTCTTGGGAGTGTTTTTTTGGCTCCGCAGACAGATTGGAAGGGAACCGAGAGGAGGCTCTGTGTCTTGGAGCATATGCTGAAGGGGTGTGCCACAGATGGATGGAAGGTTTTGGGTGGGTGGGTGAGCCTGCCCGCAGACCAGGCTCCGTTTATAGTCTGGGAGGGATGCCTTGACTTTGCATTGGGGTGTGAATTGGGCTCTCATGTTTTCTACCTAATCAATTGGGTTATCCTTGAAAATTCACTGTTCTTGAATTTCACAATGGATAGATTGAGGAAGGAAGAGGAGAAGAGGGAGGGAGGGAGGGAAGAAGGAAGAGCAAAACGAGATTGAGGAGGATGTAAGGAGGAGGAGAATGGAAGAAAAAATAAGGATTGAAAGGAGAAGAAGGAAGGTGGAAGGAAGAAGAAAGATGAAGGATGGAAGGAAGAAGAGAAGAAGGAAGAGGGCAAAAAGAAATGGAGGAAGATGGAACTAAGAGGAGAAAGAATGATGGAAGAAAGGAGAAGCATGGAAGAAAAAAATAAGGATTGAAAGGGAGAAGAAGGAGGGTGGAAGGAAGAAGAGAAGGAGGGCAAAAAGAGATGGAGGGGGATGGAAGTAAGAGGAGCAAGAATGGAAGAAAGAAGGAGAAGGATGGAAGAAAAAATAAGGATTGAAAGGAGAAGAAGGAAGGTGGAAGGAAGAAGAGAAAGGGGAAGGATGGAAGGAAGGAAGAAGATAAAGGTGGAGGATAAAAGGAAGAAGGAGGGCAAAAAGAAATGGAGGAGGATGGAACTAGGAGGTGAAAGAATGATGGAAGAAAGGAGAAGAAGCATGGAAGAAAAAATAAGGATTGAAAGGAGAAGAAGGAGGATGGAAGGAAGAAGAGAAGGAGAAGAAGGAGGAAAGGAAGACAAGAAAGGGGAGGAGAAGGAATAAGAAGGAAGAGGAGGAAAATTAGAGGTAGGAGGAAGAAGGAGAAGAAAGGACAGACAATGAGAAGGAGGAGGAAAAGGAGAGGAAAGGATTACACTGGGAAAGAGTTTGCATAAACCTCATGCAGCATGACCTGAAAAAAAACCTATGTAGAGCATCTTTTTTAAAAAAAATTAAGTCCCATACGCTAGAGAGTATGATCGAAAGCGTGCCCATCACCAGCAAAAGTCTAACCAGCTATACAATTGAGCGGCTCCAGAGGTATTTCACGAGAAGAGTCCTCCACTCCTCTTCTCACAATCCCTTACGCCAACAGGCTTGAAATTTTGGGCTTAGACAATCTAGAACTACGCCAATTAAAGTCTGACTTAAGCGTAGTACACAAAATTTTCTGCTATAACATCCTAGCAGTCAACGACTTCTTCAGCTTCAACCACACTAACACACAGGCAACCAATCGATACAAACTGAAGGTAAACCACTCCAAACTCAATTGCAGAAAATTCAACTTCAGCAACAGAGTGGTCAACGCCTGGAATGCTCTACCTGACTCCGTTGCTACATCCCCACACACTTGACCTAAGACTGTCTACTGTTGACCTCCCCCCATTCGTGCATAAGCGCACCAGTGTGCCTAACGTCCCTGTCCTACTGTCGCCATTTATTTGTACCCATTTACTGTGTTCTTATTTATGTTTATACTTACACCTGTTCTCTTTTACATGTTTGACAAAATAAATAAAGAAAAATAAATAAATATACACCAGAGTAGAAAAGCATGCAGAAAAACACATTCCATGTTAGTAGCAACCAAAAGAGGGGGGGGACCCTCACACTTTGGGGCCACTTTGGGCTACACTCATCACAGCAACCCTGCCTGCCTCTTCTGCTTCCTTTACACCACTTCCACCAAACCACCAGGGGAAGATCAGACAGCATTCTCATCCCCAGAAGGACCCGTTGGAGGAGCCACCAAAACGTGGCAAGAAAGCAGCGGTGATTGTCCTCCACCGTGGCCCCATTGTAATCCAGGGCCGTGGCCACTGCGTGACAGACAATTCCCCCTGCCCTTCCTGTAGGGAGTTTGGCACCAGTCGTGGCCATCCCAGCTGGGAGCCTGGAGATGTCTCCCCATCCCTCTCCACACTTCGTGGTCTTCTGCTGTTGAGGGACAAAGGGCTCTTCAACCAACACACAGTGCTGGATTGATCCTAAAGGGCAGTCGGCTAAGAAAATACCAGCTTTTTAAAAGCTGCAGGGTCCCTTTTACCGAAACCCAATCAAGGGAGGCCGAGGAGCCTCTTTGCTAGCCTGGAGCAAAATCCATGTTCTGAGAAAGCTGGCTCTCGATGACCTTCCCCACGCCAAATTGGCAGTTGGCACTCTGAAAAACAAGCCAAGAATTCCAAGAGAAGAGGATCTTTGTCCCTCGGGGTTGAACGGTGGGGTCCTTGGTGCTCTCTGAGCTTGGGGGTTTTCTTGCAGATGTTTCATGACCCAACTAGGTAACCTTGTCAGGGTTAGAAAGGAATGAGATTTGCTAGAGGGCTGGAGGAGGAGGAGGAGGAGGAGGAGGAAGGGTGTGTGGTTTTTGGTGTTGTCTAATTTTGATCGTTTTATTGCAGACTTCATGACCCAACTAAGTAACATCATCAGGGCTAGAAGGGAGTGAGAGGGAGGGGGAGAGGGGGGAGGAGGAGGAGGAGGAGGAGGAGGACGACGACGACTGTGGGGTCCTTGGTGCTCTCTCAGCTTGGGGGTTTTCTTGCAGACATTTCATGACCCAACTAGGTAACCTCATCAGGGCTAGAAGGGAGTGAGATTTGCAGGGAGGAGGAAAATTGTAAGGTCCTTGGTGCTCTCTGGGCTTGGTGGTCTTCTTGCAGACGTTTCATAACCCAACTAGGTAACATCATCAATGCTAGAAGGAAGAGGGGTTTGTAGAACGGAGGAGGAGTGGGATGACTGTGGGATCCTTTGTGCTCTTTTAATTTGATTGTTGACTTGTAGACATTTCATGACCCAACTAAGTAACTGTCAGCCTCTGCTTTGCTGTTGCTTCGGCTGCCATGAAACGGGGAGGGGGGGCATGGTATTTGGGAGGGGTTACTCATTGTGCTGGAGGAAGGTTCTGGAGTTCAGCTGCCTGTCGGACTACGCATGCGTAGGAGATTCCCGCCAGGACTAACGGCACCGACATTCCATCTTCGTGATGCCTTTTGAAGTTATCTCACACCTGACACTTGGGAGAATTATGATTGGACTGTAACTGTGATGCCAAGGGGTGGGGAATGGGCTATTCTATATATCAATCGCTTTCGCGCCTAAATAATCAGACTTCGCTGCGCTATGCCTTTAATCATTTATAATTAGTAAAAGTACACTTGATTTCTACTCATGGAGTCTCGTGGTCTTCTTTCCTAATTATCTAATGGAGAGGATCTGACAGTAAGCGAAGTCTCACTCACACCCCACCAGGAGATTTCAACCTTCCGTGGGGGGTGTACTTACAAGAAGGAACGAGGGAGATGTCTTTGCGAGCAAGCGATGAAGAGATTGAAAGGGAAACCGCAGACCCATCATTACCTGTGGGGGCAAAAAGAGGACAGCAAAAGTTGGGATGCTGGAGTTACTAGGAGAAAACAAAGGGCAAAGCCAGCCGAATTGGAAGAAACCTTGCCCGAACGGAAACCCCGAGAAAGAGACCAAACGGAAGACTTTGAACAAAGGTACTCTATGCAAAAATTTAGGAAGGGTGAAGAGGCCGAGGGAGGATGGGAGCAAACTAACCCAGAAACAGCTTCTCCCCCCCCCCAGTCTGGGCGGCTGCCAGAGCAGGCCCCCCCACACAGAAGACGCTGAATGGCAAAAGTCCCTCCCTTACCTGTAAAATATGACGGGAATTCCAAGAAACTGGGTCTCTTTGTTATACAAATTTATAACTATATGGAAATTTATGGGCCCGATTTAGACACAGATGAAATGAAAATGCGAATGGTGTTACTTGCTTTGGAGGAAGAGGCGGATGAATGGATGATCAGCTTGCACCAAAGCAATTCCCCCCTCCTGAGGAATTTTGATGCTTTTATGACTGCATTTAAAACATGATTTGATGACCCTCTAATTGAGAAACGGGGGAAGATGAAATTTATGGCCCTCAGGCAGGGAAATAGACCGGTGACTCAATATATTCAGGAGTTTCAACAGCTTTCTTGTTATATGAGAGGCTGGTCTCAGGATGCCCTTTTGGACCAATTTGCATTAGGATTAAATGAGGACATTTACCAACAATGTGTTAACAGACACCTTCCCAAGCGCGTTACAGCTTGGTATGAAAATGCAGCAGACGTTGAGCTCGATTTGATTAGACTTCAACGTGTGAGAGAGGAGAAAGCAGGAAGATCACCCCCCCCCAACTCAGAAGCCCCCTTTCCGAATCAGGAGTGAGGGAAAGGGAAGCTCCACCGGCAAGGGCAAGCCGCTCACTTGCTTCCGTTGCGGGAGGGGAGGCCACCCCCTCCCCCCTGCCACAGAGTCCTGCGCTAAACTCCCTACAACCGCCCCGCCCCCTGCCAAGAGGGAAGGGAAGACAAGCAGGGCCCCAGAGAAGAAGAAGAAAGAGGCTGCTTTCGCTGCTGATAACACCCCCCCGCGCTTCAGACAGGAGGTGGAGGAAGAAGCTGACGCCACCGCCAGCTCCTCTGATGACTCCGATGACGACGCCTTGCCTCGCTGGGTGAGTTCAAATAAAGGCCCCATGTTAATCCCAATAGAATTAAAAGTACCACCAGATGGGGTGTCAGAACAGCTTCCTGCCCTCCTTGACTTGGGCTGTTCGAGATGTATGATCAACCCTGCAATGGTGGAAAAACTAGGCCTCAAATTAAGAACTTTGAAAACCGCTATTGTGTTTTGCCAAATCGATGGGTCCATTGCAGGGGGTGGCCCCGCCCATTTCTATACTGAACCTCTAGAGATGAAAATGGGCACCCATGTAGAATTGATCTCTTTTATTGTGGCTCCTGGAATGGACAGACCCCTGATTTTGGGCCTCCCCTGGCTTCGTAAATGGAAACCTCGCATTAATTGGAGGGAGGGATGGCTGCGCATTCGCACGAGCACAGCTCCAGATGGGGAGGGCGATTCCCCAGAGCCTGCTGGCTCCAGCCCCGCATTGGCCGCCAGGGGCCAAGAGAGAATTGAGGGGGAAGAAAAGATTCCAAAAGAGTATTGGGACCTGAAAGGAGTTTTTAGTGAAAAATCTTCAGATAAGCTTCCGCCCCACAGACCTACTGATTGCTCCATCGATATTTTGCCTGGGGTTAAGCTTCCAAAGCCCCAAATATATTCAATGTCCCCTAGAGAGATGGAGGAAATGAGAAAATTCATTGATAAAAACTTGGAAAGGGGTTTCATCGAGCCAGCACGACCCAAGGTAGCTGCACCCGTATTGTTCAGAGAGAAGAAAGATGGCTCCCTGAGATTATGTGTTAATTTCAAAAACCTGAACTGTATCTCTGCTCAAAACCTGTACCCGTTACCGTTGATGAAGGACATGCTGGCCCAATTGGGAAAGGGCCGCATTTTCACTAAATTGGACCTCAGAGAAGCGTACTATAGGGTCCGCATAAAGGAGGGGGATGAGTGGAAGACTGCTTTCAACTGCCCCCTCGGTTGCTTCCAGTTCCGGGTGATGCCCTTTGGCCTGCAGGGGGCGCCTGCAGTTTTCATGCAATTAATTAATGAGATCTTGCATGACCATCTTTACAAAGGCATTATCGTATATTTGGACGATATCCTTATTTACACTCAGACTTATGACGAACATGTCACGTTGGTCCGCACTGTCTTGAAAAAGCTCCGGGCCGCTGAACTGTATGCCAAGTTGTCCAAGTGTGAATTTCACCAGGAGAAGATTGACTACCTAGGGTATCGTATCTCCCCCGCTGGTATTGAGATGGACCCCGCTAAGGTGAGGGCAGTCACTGAGTGGGAGGCGCCCCGTACATGCAGACAATTGCAGAAATTTTTGGGTTTTGCCAATTTCTATCGTCAGTTCATCCCTTCTTTTGCCAAAATTGCGCTTCCCATCACTAACTTGTTGAAGTCCAAAGGTGGGCCTAAACCTAAGCCTAGCAAGCCACTGGATTGGACCATGGAGTGTCAGGCTGCTTTTGAGAAGTTGAAATGCCTCTTTGCGGCGGAACCAGTTCTAAAGCATCCGGACATGGACAAGCCTTTCGTCGTCCAAGCTGATACCAGTGACGTGGCTGTTGGGGCCGTCTTGCTTCAAGCCAACGACCAAGGTAATTTGCAACCATGCGCTTACACCTCCCGTAAGCTCACAGACACAGAAAGGCATTGGGCAATCTGGGAGAAAGAAGCATTTGCAGTACGCTGGGCCTTGGCCACGTGGCGCCACTTTCTAGAGGGCACTAAGCACCCATTTGAGGTGTGGACTGACCATAAAAACTTAGAGGCTTTGAGGACTCCAAGACGCCTCTCCCCTAAGCAGATGCGCTGGGCTCAGCATTTTAATCGTTTCAATTTCACACTCAAGTACATCCCGGGAGGGAAGAATTTCATGGCTGATGCTTTGTCCAGACTCCCTCAGTACAACTGCTCTAAGCTGAGTATTGTTCAACCCGTAGTTCCCGCATCCAGCCTTGCGGCTCCGGTTGTCACTCGGCAGCAAGCGCGCTCGAAAGTAGAAGTGCCTCAAGATTTCCTTTCTGACCTCAAATGGGCCCTTCCCCAGGATGACTGGTTCCAGCAGCATCAGGGTGAATGCACAATGAGGGACGATTTACCGTGGATTGGGGCTAAGCTTTACGTCCCTGCCTCTCTTCGTCTCGTCGTTCTCCAATGGGCTCACGATTCCAAGTTGGCGGGTCACTTTGGATTTGTGAAGACGCTGCATTTGGTGAAGCGGCAGTTTTGGTGGCCCTCTTTGAAAAAAGACATCGAACTTTATGTTGCCAGTTGTCCAGTCTGTGCCGCCGCTAAATGGCCACCAGGGAAACCGCAAGGCCTACTCCAGTCTGTAGCCCGTCCTGTCGCCCCTTGGAAGGAAATTTCTATGGGCTTTATTGTTGAACTTTCCGAGAGCCAGTGGCACACCGTCATATGGGTGGTTACGGACTTATTTTCAAAACAAGTTCATTTTATTCCGTGCCACAAGATTCCTTCTGCGAAGGCACTTGCTAAGCTCTTCATTACTCACATTTACCATTTGCATGGGGTGCCTGATCGCATCATTTCCGATAGAGGTGTCCAGTTCACTTCTGTTTTCTGGAAGGAATTTCTTAAACGCATTGGCTCCGCCCAGGGACTAAGCTCCGCCCACCACCCTCAGACTAATGGGGCTTGCGAGAGGACTAATTCTGTTCTGGAACAATATTTACGTTGTTTCATCAATTATCAACAAGATGATTGGGTGGACTTGTTGCCACACGCAGAAGTGGCCTATAATAATTCTGTCCATAGCAGCACTGGGTTCACTCCTTTTCGTGTCGTTTTGGTCAGGACTTTGTTCCTATTCCTGAACTTCCCCTTGAGCAGCCACAAGTTTCTTCCGTCTCTGAATGGAGCGAGCGATTGAGCCATGTTTGGCCTTTGGCTCTTAGTACTTTGGATGCTGCGCATCGTGCTCATAAGAAACAGGCTGATAAGAAGCGTGCGCAACCTTACCAGTACAGAGTGGGTGGCCTGGTTTATTTGTCCACGAAGTTCCTTCAAACTACACAAAAGTCTAAGAAATTGGGTCCTAAGTACGTGGGCCCATTTCCCATCATCAAAGTCATCAATCCTGTTTCGGTTCGTTTGCAGCTACCCAAACATCTCAACCGTGTTTATCCAGTGTTCCACGTTAACCTCATTAAACCAGTTCGTGTCTCCTCTTTACGTCCGCCTGTGGACCCCCCACCTGCCCCCCTGTTGATTGATGGTGAATGACATTTTGAGGTTCATGAGATATTGGGCTCTTGGCAGCGGCGGAATCGGATACAGTACCTAGTGGCTTGGAAGCATTTTCCTCCATCTCATACCGAGTGGGTGGACAAGTCTCATGTCCGTGCTCCCCGACTGCTTCGACAGTTTTATTCTGCTTATCCTGACAAGCCTTGACTTTTTCTCTCCCTCCCTCTTTTTCTCTTCTGTTTTTTGTTGTTCGTCTGTTTGTTTGTTTTTTGTCGTTTTCCAGGCCTGAACGCCTTTTTCCGGAGGACGGCCGGATGTCAGCCTCTGCTTTGCTGTTGCTTCGGCTGCCATGAAACGGGGAGGGGGGGCATGGTATTTGGGAGGGGTTACTCATTGTGCTGGAGGAAGGTTCTGGAGTTCAGCTGCCTGTCGGACTACGCATGCGTAGGAGATTCCCGCCAGGACTAACGGCACCGACATTCCATCTTCGTGATGCCTTTTGAAGTTATCTCACACCTGACACTTGGGAGAATTATGATTGGACTGTAACTGTGATGCCAAGGGGTGGGGAATGGGCTATTCTATATATCAATCGCTTTCGCGCCTAAATAATCAGACTTCGCTGCGCTATGCCTTTAATCATTTATAATTAGTAAAAGTACACTTGATTTCTACTCATGGAGTCTCGTGGTCTTCTTTCCTAATTATCTAATGGAGAGGATCTGACAGTAACATTATCAGTGCTAAAACGGAGTGTACTTCAAACTATTGTTAAACAAATGGTCGTAAGTTGAGAACTATCCCTTTTTTAGGACTCCAGTCTGTTGCCAATTCCCAGTGTTTGTCAATCCCAAAATCAAACAATTCAAACAGTGTCAGGCTGAATGCACCTATCCATTCCCTTTGATGCAATTAACACATTCACTGCTCTGGTATTATCTAAATACCGCGTGGGTGGAAATTAAATCCACAAATGCCACAGCATTGGGTGTGACCAGCTTGGGTTTGGGTTTCCATGCTTCTTTCACATAGTGTGCAACTGAATGACTTCTACATGGGTCCATTCCTTTAAGCCAGCCCTCTCCACATTTGGCAACTTTGAAGTGGCTCAGTGGCTAAGAAGCTGAACTTGTTGATCAGAAAGGCTGGTAATTTGGCGGTTCGAATCCTTAGCATCACATAATGGAGTGAGCTCCCATTACTTGTCCCAGCTTCTGCCATCCTAGCAGTTCGAAAGCACGTAAAAATGCAAGTAGAAAAATAGGAACCACCTTTGGTGGGAAGGTAACAGTGTTCTGTGCGCCTTCGGCATTTAATCATGCTGGCCACATGACCACGGAGACATATTCAGTCAGCGCTGGTTCTTCGGCTTTGAAACGGAGATGAGCACTGCCCCCTAGAGTCGGGAACGACTAGCATGCATATGCGAGGGGAGCCTTTACCTTTACTTTTAAGACTTGTGGGCTTCAACTCCCAGAATTCCTCCAGCAGTTAGGGAATCCTGGGAATTGAAGTCACCAAAAGTCTTAAAATTGCCAAGTTTGGAGAGTCCTGCTTTTAAGTCTTTATTTCATCATAGCGTTGCGTGTTTGGGATGATTTCTCCAACTCCCTGTGCTCAGCAGACTCGTAAAAGAAAAGATAAAACAAAACGGGCTGAAAGAATTTCGTGCAGAAATGAAAATCTCTACGTTTAAGAGCTTTCTTCCTCTTTTCTTCTCCTCCTCCTCTGCTTAGCCGGGCTAGAAAAGAAAATACATTTAAAAGCTCCGAAGGTTGTTTGATGAGCTTTCTTTTAATTGGGAAAAATCTGGGTATCCAGAAGAAAACAGAACATGGTTCTTGGTAGAATTTGCTGAACCAGAGAAAGACAGGAACTGAATCTCGTTTCAGGCGAGGCGAAAAACAGAGTGGCTTTCAAAACGCACGGGGTTGGGTTTAGTCAAAACCATCTGGTTCAGTCCACAGCAGGTAGAAACTACAAAGCGCGACCGCTCGAAAACTTCAATCAAACTTTGTCCTCCTTTCCCACCGTCGCCGCTCCGACTTTTCTCTGCCGCCGCAGCTTGAGAAGGATGCAAACAATTAACTGAGCTTCAAAAATATAAACCCACTTTTAAAAGAGAGAGAGAGAGAGAGAGAGAGAGAGAGAGAGAGAAAGAGAGAGAGGGAGTTGGGAAGCCGGGAAATAATTAGGGAGGGGAAAGTGGAAGAATATTTAGGAAAAGAGATTGAAAAGGGGGGAAATCAGTGGCTGGGAAAAATCCATTGTTAGAAGTTGGGAGCTGAAAATAAGACCTAACCAGAAAATAACCCCTAATGCCTCTTTGGAACAAAAATTAATATAAGACCCAGTCTAATTTTCAGGGGAATATGGGTATTGGAAGCAGTGTTCTGATATTTGAGGGGCCGCCACAAAGAAGAGTTGCTCAACCTGTTTTCCAAAGCACCAGAAGGCAGGAAAAGAAGCAACGGATGGAAACTGAACTAAGAGAGAAGCAACCTGGAGCTAAGAAGGAATTTCCTGACAGTGAGAACAATTAATCAGTGAAATGGCCTGCACTAGAAGTTGTGGGTGCTCCATCATTGCAGGTTTTTAAAAAGAGATTGGACAACCATTTGTCTGGAATGGTATAAAATATAATCACAGATACATACAAACTCATTAGCAAATTTTGGATCTTGATCAGATTTATTCTAGGTAAAGGTAAAGGTTTCCCTTGCACATATGTGCTAGTCGTTCCTGACTCTAGGGGGCAGTGCTCATCTCCGTTTCAAAGCCGAAGAGCCAGCACTGTCCGAAGACATCTCTGTGGTCATGTGGGCTGCATAACTCAACGCTGAAGGCGCACGGAATGCTGTTCCCTTCCCACCAAAGGTGCTCCCTATTTTTCTACTTGCAATTTTACGTGCTTTCAAACTGCTAGGTTGGCAGAAGCTGGGACAAGTAACGGGAGCTCACTCCATTATGCAGCACTAGGGATTCGAACTGCCAAACTGCTGACCTTTCTGATCGACAAGCTCAGCATCTTAGCCACTGAGTCACCCCATCCCATAGATTTACTCTGGGGTTGCATAAACTTCATCAGGTTAGGACCACATCAGATTTTGGTGGACCAAGGTCTGAACTTCAGAAGGACCTTGGAGCTTGTATGAAATCTAAATTGGGTTCCACTTCCATTTGCTACATCAATGGTAGTCAACCTGGTCCCTACTGCCCACTAGTGGACGTTCTGGCTTTCATGGTGGGCGGTAGGGGTTTGCTGTAACTCTGCTTTATAAATTTTATAAATAAAAATTACTGCCCTGTTTTATAAATCACCATTACTGTGGAACTGGTGGGCGGTTAGAAAATGTTACTACTAACAGAGATACAAAAGTGGGCAGTAGGTATAAAAAGGTTGACTATCCCTGTGCTACATAATTAAACTTAAAGATGAACCCTACAGTTCCACCCAAGGAGGGTACTTCTTGTTTTCCCCTTCTGTCGCATTAAAAGTCACAGTTGGGTTGACCTTTGGACTTCCCTAAGTTTCTAACCATCCTAATCCAGACTGCGCTTTTTTTTTTAACTGGAAGAAGCCAGAGCGTCAACAGTGACTTCAGAAGACTGTACAGCCAGGAGAAGACAATTAGATGGATCCAACTGGGTCTCCTAAAAGAGAAAGCAAGGATGTGGCTGGAGGTTGCATGGAATTCAGAAACCTACTGAGATCCAAGGGGTGTCCTCCAGATGTGAAACAGTAGAGCCGAAGAGTGTGAAACCAGAAGCCAAGTCCTGCTCCACTTTCCTCCAGCTGGATAGGGAAGACGTGTGACTTCGCCCTCGAGAAGATCCTCTTCTGGCTCATGGCTCCCCCAAAAAGGAAGGGGAGAAAAGTGAACTTGAGATCCAGAGACGAAAGTGCTCTCGGCCACCACCGAAGCTGAAGCAGTCAAAATCTTGCCAGGCATTCAGCTGTACAGAGGAAGGCTCCCTGTGATGAACCAGCCACCCCCACCCTCTCTCTCTCTGGTCTCTAGCCTGGTCCAGATAAAGTCCCTCTCCCCTTAATCTTTACTCCCCCCCTTCTCTCTCCTCTCTTTCACAACTCACTTCTCACTCTCTCTTCCTTTCTCTCTCTCTCTCTCTTCTCTTTCTCTCTCTCTCTCTCACTCTTCTCTTGCTCTTCTCTCTTGTTCTCACTATTTTTCTCTTTCTTTCTCTGCTCTCTTTCTCTCTGCTCTCTTTCTCTCTCTCCTTTTTCTTGCTCTTCTCTCTCATTCTCACTTCACTCTCCTATCCTCTCTTCTCTTTCTCGCTCCTCTTTCTCTCTCCTCTTTCTGTCTGCCCTTTTTCTCTCTTTCTTCTCTCTCCTCTCCTGTTGTCACTACTCTCTCTCTCTCTCTTTCGCTCTCTGCTGTCTCCCCTTTTTCTCACTCTTCTCTCTCATTCTCATTGCTCTCTCCTGTCTTCTCTCTCTCTCTTCTCTTTCCCTCTCTCTCTCCTCTCTCTTCTCTCTTTCTCTTTTCACTCTCTTCTCTCTTCTCCCTCCCTCCCCACTCTCTCTTCCCTCTCCTCTCCCTCTTCTCTCTTTCTCTCTCTCTCACTTTTCTCTTGCTCTCACTACTCTTTTTCTCTTTCTTTCTTTCTGTCTCTGCTCTCTTTCTCTCTCTCCTTTTTCTCATTCTTCTATCTCATTCTCACTTCTCTCTCCTATCCTCTTTCTCACTCCTCTTTCTCCTTTCTCTCTGCCTCTTTCTCTCTCTCTCTTTTCTCTCTCCTCTCCTGTTCTCACTACTCTCTCTCTCTCTCTTTCGCTCTCTGCTGTCTCCCCTTTTTCTCACTCTTCTCTCTCATTCTCATTGCTCTCTCCTGTCTTCTCTCTCTCTCTTCTCTTTCCCTCTCTCTCTCCTCTCTCTTCTCTCTTTCTCTTTTCACTCTCTTCTCTCTTCTCCCTCCCCCCCTCTCTCCTCCCTCTTCTCTCCCTCTTCTCTCTTTCTCTCTCTCTCCTCTCTCTCTCTCCTCTCCCTTCTCTCTTTCTCTTTTCACTCTCTTCTCTCTTCTCCCTCCCCCCCTCTCTCCTCCCTCTTCTCTCCCTCTTCTCTCTTTCTCTCTCTCTCCTCTCTCTCTCTCCTCTCCCCTCTCTCCTTTGGAAAAAAAATTTTCAAAGACTTTAGCCACATGAGTGTGAACAGAAATACAGAGTCCTGTTCTTAGGGAGGACAGCAAATAGTCAGCAGGGTTGACTGCAGCTGTTCTAAGACTTAATATATGTTCATTCTTGGGAGGAAATGCCTGAACTGCCAAGGTTCAGAAATTAACTGGAAAGAAAAGTATTATTAAATTGAGGGCGTCTTCAAAGATGATTTGGGGAGACCCACCCTTTATTCCATAGCCCATCTCTCCCCCACCCCAGTTCCTCTCCTCTCTTGCCCCTACTTGCTTGTGGACCCTACAGCAAAAACAACCCAGAGGTTACAGCAATTTAAGACTGGAAGGAAACTAACAATTTAAGAATGGTTACAATCAAGGCTAGATGGCTATTTGTTGCTACACCTAGCAGGGGGGGTTGGGCCGTATGCCCTCAATGATCCCTTCCAATTCTAAGGTTCATGGGGTTCATTTGGTCTTTCTAAACTGAGCCTTTTAATCTTAGCAGGAACCTCTCCAAATTGAAAGACAGAGATATCAGCTGTATGTTTTAACTCCAACAGCTACGGATCATTTTCACAGCCTCGCCTGGCTAATCCTAATCCAGGGTTTAAGCATTTATATCTTGGTTTGTTGGCCCTTCGGTGTCTCTGCATGCTTCACCAGTTTATGCCTACGGAGATTCTCAATCATCCCAAATATGTTTTTCCAAAAAAGCAACTGGACTTTCTTCGTGTTGTTTTCTTGAAAACATTTCACTTCTCATCCAAGGAGCTTCTTCTGTTCTCAAATGTTTTCAAGTAGGAAAAAAAACACCACCAAGAAAGTCCAGTTGCCTTTTGGAAAAACACCTTTGGGACTTAAACCAGCTTAGTTACAGACGCCACAGCTGCCTTTGAGCGTAGTTAGCCTTAACCTTATTTTGGAAATTTTACGACGACGCCTTTTGCATGAACCATCCCGTTCGGTTAGCTTAGAATTCACGGGGTTGTTTCAGGAACCAAGCAAAGTGTGTGATGAATTACCAAGAAATCCAGAGCTGAAGCAACAATATTGCACAGTGAATTATTTATTTGTGGTTGGAAAGCGAATGCCTGCGACGTGGCATCCTGCCCTCTGGACTTCACCAGCAACAATTCCCTTTTGTTATTCTGAGCCTGGGGAATTTTCTTGGAAGGATGCCCCAAAGACAAGTTTTAGATGCAAAATAAGAGACTTGGGAGAAAGGTAGAGCAGAAATGATAGACGCAATCTTAGCCAATAGTAAATGCCTCAAGGAACCCCATAAACTTCCCACCTTCCGAGCTCTCCTTCCTTCCTTCCTCCTTTCCTTTCCTTTGCAAGCATGACTGTGTTCAAACTGGTGGCACTCAATAAAACAATAACATATCACCCTTGCCAGGGCGGTTGAAAACTTACAAGAAAAATTTAGATTTTTGTTGCTCCTTTTCCAAACGCAGGGCCAGAACGAAGCTTGACAAAGGGCCCATTTTTAATGCTCAGACATTCTGGAAATTTGGCAGAGCCCTGAAGGATGCTCAGTCCAGTTTTATGCTTTTTCCTTGTTTATAAAAAAAAAGTTGATTTCTCCTGGCCTCAGTGCCCACAGAAAAGATTCACGACAGGAATGGACAAAAAGTGTGTTATTTATTTATTTATTTGCATCACGCAGGAGACAGATACCGATTAACAGAGTTGGAAGGGACTGTTGTGGCAGATTCGGACAGTGAGGAGGTTTTGGGAGGAACATGGGCCAGTCCTGGAATCTGGGGAAGGCTCTGAGGAGGGCTCTGCATCGGAGGCAGAGAGGGGGCCAGGGCCGTCCAACAGTTATCAGCTACCTTCATAGTCGAAGATCAGTGAGGCAGAAGAACATCTGGAGCCTGTTCCCAGTGTGCGCATGCACAGTGTTGCCTGATGAAGGGAACAGCTAAGGAAAAAGGGCCGACTTATAAGTAAAGGCACAGGTGAATAGCCCGTCCCAGAGGAAATAAAAGAAAAATGAAAGAAGAGTGGAGTTTTCAGGAGACAATTCTTTCATTTAATTAGTGTGAAGACTTGTTCGTGACTCTCAGAGACTCCTTGCCAAGTATTTTCCTGTACAGCAGTTGCATTTGGAAGATATCGGCCTGGCAGCTCTCCAAGCCTGATAAGGTTTGTGGTTGGCAATTCACCCTTGAAAGACTGTTTGCTGGGACTTTGCTGGATGTGAATGAGAGGAATTCACATTAGCTTCATAAAGAGGGGTTTTGTTGGGACAAGGAGTCTGTGATTTTGTGAAGCCTAGGTCAGAACAGGAACATTGTAAGTTATCTAGTCCGATCCCTTCCCCCACCCCGTCGCCCAATCAGACCCTACTTAATCACAGGTAGCGAGACCGACAGGATTGAGATATAACTAAATTGCACACAAATTAAGAAAGAAAGGAGTTTGCTCTGGAGGAGAAGGGATAGAACCTAGCTAGAACTGTTCTGAAGACCTCGAAGTGAAAGTTAAACCTTACTCTAAACCTAACATTGAATCTCAACGCATTCAATCAATCAAAATAAAGCTGAAGGGAGCTTGGAAATCTTCTAGTCCAGCCCCCTGCTCATTTCAGACAAGTGGCTGTCCAGTCTCTTCTTAAAAACCTCCAGTGATGGGAGTATCCATGATTTCTGGAGGCAAGCTCTTTCACTGATTAATTGTCCTCACTGTTAGGAAGTTTCTCTTTAATTCCAGGTTGCTTCTCTCCTGGATTAGTTTCCATCCATTGTTTCTTGTTTTGCCTTCAGGTGCTTTGGAGAATACGTTGACACCCTCCTCTTTGTGGCAGCCCCTCAAATACTGGAATACTTCTATCATGTCCCCCCCTCCCCTAGTCCTTCTTTTCTCTAGACTAGCCAAACCCAAAACCTGCAACCATTCTTCATATATTTTAGTCTCCAGGTCTTTGACCATCTTAGTTGCTCTTCTTTGCACTTTTTCCAAAGTCTCAACATCTTTTTTATAAAGTGGTGACCAAAACTGGATGCAGCATTCCAGGTATGGACTTTCTAAGGTTTTATAAAGCAGTACTAATACTTCACCTGATCTTGGTTCAAAGCCTCTGTTTATACAACTCAGGATTGTATTTGCTTTTTTGGCTGTTGCCCCACACGGCTGGCTCATATTTAAGTGATCACCGGGACTCCAAAGGTCCCAATCACAGTTACTGGGGTTTTTTCCACTAAATCTGTACTTGTACTTTTGGTTTTTCCTGCTCAAGTTTAAAACTTTGCTTTTCTCCACATTCAATTTTACGTTGTTGGATAGGGCCAATTATTCAAGTCTGTCAAGATCTTTTTTGATCCCGAGCTTATCTTCTGGGCTGTTGGCTATTCCTACCAGCTTAGTGTCATCTGCAAATTTGTTGAGTTCCCCTTCTATTCCCTCATTTAGAAGTCATTTATGAAGATATTGAAGGGTTGATTCTTCGCAGGATAAAATTCAGAACAATAAAACCAAGAAAGTGATGAAAAGCCATGCCTTAACCCAGACCTGCCCCTTAACCCAGATGCAGCGTCCCAAACTAGCTCAACTGAGATTAAACATGGTATTCCCTTGACATACAGCAACAATCGGGACCCAGATTTCCAGTTCTAAGCCAGGCAGTTGTTAAATGAGTCACACCTAACTTTATGACCTTTTTGGCCTGGTTGTTAAGCCAATTACTGCAGTTGTTAAGTGAATCAAGTGGTCATTAAGTGAATTCTGCTTCACCCATGGACTTTGCTTGTCAGAAGCTGGCTGGGATTGGTTGCATGTGGTGATCGCAGGATCTAGGATCTTCTCTTTGTGCAACCATAATTATTTTTTTAAAGTGTATGTATATACATACACACTCACAAACACATACACAGCTGGATACCTGTGCTTCGCTATGAAACTATGTGATCAGGCTTGATATTTAAATATTGAAACTTAATGTAGAATGTATAACTCCTTAGCATCAGAGTGTGTTAATATATGGCAACTGGCAGTTGGAACAGAGTTGTTTTCAGGTGGGGAGGGGGAGTAGAATGTCTAAATTCCCAGCCCGCAGGCCAGTTGAGTCATGCCCTGGCCATGCCCACACCGGATCTAGCGAAGGGGCAGCATCAGAGCGTGTTAATATAAGGCAACTGGCAGTTGAAACAGTGTTCCTTTCAGGTGGGAAGGGAGAGTAGAATGTCTAACTCCTTAGCATCAGAGCCATGTGAATATAATATTGTATATGAAACACTAATGATCTGATGGTCATTTCAAAAAATCCTTTCCTAGCGAGCACCTAGAAGCCAAGAGGAATACATGCCAAATTTCAAGTTGTAGGGTTTACGGTTCTGGAGATTTCGTGATGGGTGAGTGGTGTTTGCCTTTTATATATATATATATAGATTCACTGCAACACCCGAGTGATATTTCTTCTCAGATCGCTCTTCTTCCTTTACCTGCCACACCTGCAGGTGTTATTTGGCAACTCGTAAAAACTGGCTTGGGAGCCTGGGATTTGTTCAGGAGGCAACACACAGCTGTGGTGTCTTTTGATGCTCAGGGAAATTCACCCTCCAGGAAATTGGAAATTTAACAAGGCAAAAGTGAGCCAAACGCACCCAACTCATTTGTAATTATTGCACATGGTTTGCTTTCTTTCTCCCCCCACCCCCAACATGCAAACAGTGGTTTGGTGTTTTAAAAGCAAGACTCCTGGCTGTTTCGCTGGCTCGCAGCTGGAACATCTGGCTCAGGCCCAACTCTTATTTTGTCCCTAATCAAGTGGGGTGCAGAAGATGTGACAATTGGTTCTTTCATCGCAGTTAATGCCATTTTTATTTATATTTATTTTTTAACCACAGAGCCATCAAGCCCTTCAAACTCTAAATCCCAGAGAAAAATCCTTGAATTGCAAAGGAGATTCCGGATCGCAGATCTCCATTGATTTAGGTGTTCCGACAAATGACGTAAAAAACTGTGTTGAAGATTGTCAGCCTTCTTGGCGAAGAACCTGTGGTCGTTTTTGACAGTCCTTTGTCTGGAATGCCTAAGCAAGAGGTTGGACTAGATGACCTCTAACTTCCCTTCAAATTCTGTCATTCTGCATTCTGCTGACAGTTGTTGAAAATAGGTTTCCTCAAATCCTGTAGTAGTTTAATTTTTTTTGTGCAAAATCCCCTCTGAAAGTGACTTTCGGAGAGGACTTTGCATAAACAAAACAAAGAAAATTATTGCAGAATTTGAGGTACAATCAGAAGAAGTTCGGTGATTTCTAAAGGTTCATAGATGGAGGCAGGCAGGTAGGCAGACAAACAGGCAGACAGATGATGGATAGCTAAATAGACAATTAGAGAGAAAAGAGAGATACCAATAGATGGATGGACGGATAGAGATAGAGAGATGGATGGATGGATGGACGGATGGATGGACAGGCAGACAGACATGATGGATAAGTAAATAAACAATTAGAGAGGATAGATAGATAGATGACAGCCAGACAAACAGCCAGACGATGGATAGGTAAATAAACAATCAGAGAGGAGAGAGCGGGGGGGGGGGGAATAGATATACTTTAAAAAACCTGACTGACTGCGGGCCATGGAAATGGAATTTTCTATTGCTAAGGGACTGGTCCTTCCACTTTGGAGAGAGATGCTTGTGGCTCTAATTATTCTGGAATGGAAAACTGGTGCTCCTTACAAGTGAAGCTCAAATTGTTAACGGATGTGGTGACCATGAGCCATTCCAGTAAACATGGGCCTCCTTTATGGAAGCACTTGTTAAACTTATATAAACCAATATAAGATGGGTGTTAAAAACATTTATATGGAGGAGAAGCTTGTGGGTGTGAGCATGAACAGTGTGGTTGTTGATCGCCCCTTCTTTTTTATTTTTTTCCTTTCGTCTTTTTTTCTCTCCTTTTCGTGTAATAAACACACGTCCTCTCCAAAGGTAATACTAAAAACATCACCCATGGACAAGCTGAAGTACAGGCTTGGCTCAGCTGGGGAGAAATGCAGTTCTTAAAAAGATTTATGTCTTTAGGGCTGATTTCTACACTACCCAGAGTCATTTTGTTGGGATTATTGCGATTAAAAAAATAAAATTTCCACTCCTCTTCTCTGCCCATATATTGGGTCCGTCTTGGGTACAAGTTATAGAAAAGTATCTGTGTAGCTTTCTGCTCTGCTTATTTTCCTTTCAGCAGCCAAAGCTCAGGAGTTTCCAGCCTGCTGTGTTATTTTCCCTCTGCTTGTGACAAAACTTAAGCCGGCTACAGAAACAGGAGTTGGAAACACAAGCTGCATGTGGGCTGATGAATCAGGAAGGGGTAAATGGTACAGGGAAGGCGCCATTTGAGAGGGAGAAATAAAGAGAAAGAAAGAAAGAAAGAAAGAAAGAAAGAAAGAAAGAAAGAAAGACAAAGAGAAAAAGAAAGAGAGAGAAAGAAAGAAGGAAAGAAAGAGAAAGAAAGAAAAAGAGAGAAGGAAAGAAAGAGAAAAAAAGAAAGAGAAAGAAAAAGAAAGAAAGAAAGAAAGAAAGAAAGAAAGAAAAAAGAGAGAAAAAAGAGAAAAAGAAAGAAAGAAAAAAGAAAGAAGGAAAAAGGAAAGGAGGGAGAGGGCAAAAGGAAGGAAGAGAAGAAGGAAAGAAAGAAGGAAGGGAAGAAGAAAGACAAAGAAGAACAGAAAGAGGATGGAAGGGGTTGTTAAGTGAGTCAGGTGGTCGTGTTCCACTCCGCACAATCTTCAAATTGTAATTCCGAGCCCCATAAAACACTCATCCACATTAACCAAACCTAGTTCATTGTGCAATATCAGCGGAGAAAGGTAAGCTCCCTTTCCTCCTGACCCCGTGGCATTCTTGTTGCCCTCTGGGCAGGAGTGGGTCAGCGGGCCCCTTCCTTGCCCCGCTGGGGGTCAGGACGGATAATCCCCCGAGGTTACTGTGTGGGCCGCCCAGCTCGGTCTTTGACATTTATCAATCTTCCAAAGGTCTAAGCCTGCCAAGTTGATCTGTGGGAGGCGCTTCTGTGCCCCAGAGAGAGGAATGCACCCTGCAGCGCTGGGCTTTGACCTCTCGCCCATAAATGTCAAGGGCAGCCCATCCTTTTGATCAATGGGTGAAGCGTTTTCCCCCTTGAATGTGGGGGGGGGGCAGGCATCTGGGCCAGATCCGGAAAGAATCCAAACAGGAATTCCAGGGGCAGAAATAGGGGCTCCTGACCCTTCCCCTTTTCTGACAAAACTTTGTCCTCAAAAGTGGTATATGATTCCTCTCTCATCTCTCAATCTCTCACCTGAACCTATCCATTTTCTGTCTTCTACATGATCTACCTATCTACCTACATCTGCCTGCCTGCCTGCCTGCCTGCCTGCCTGCCTGCCTACCTACCTACCTATCTATCTATCTATCTATCTAATCTATCATCTATCTATCTATCTATCTATCTATCTATCTATCCATCCATCTATATTTATCATCTATCATCTATCTATCTATCTATCTATCTATCTATCTATCTATCTATCTATCTATCTATCCATCTATCCATCTATCCATTATCTATCATCTATCTATCATCTATCTATCTATCTATCTATCTATCTATCTATCTATCTATCTATCTATCATCTATCTTTATCATCTATCTATCTATCTATCTATCTATCTATCTATCTATCCATCTATATTTATCATCTATCATCTATCTATCTATCTATCTATCTATCTATCTATCTATCTATCTATCTATCTATCTATCATCTATCTATCTATCCATCTATCCATTATCTATCATCTATCTATCTATCTATCTATCTATCTATCTATCTATCTATCTATCTATCTATCTATCTATCTATCATCTATATCTATCTATCTATCTATCTATCTATCTATCTATCTATCTATCTATCTATCTATCTATCTATCTATCTATCCATCCATCTATATTTATCATCTATCATCTATCTATCTATCTATCTATCTATCTATCTATCTATCTATCTATCTATCTATCTATCCATCTATCCATCTATCCATTATCTATCATCTATCTATCATCTATCTATCTATCTATCTATCTATCTATCTATCTATCTATCTATCTATCTATCTATCTATCTATCTATCTATCTATCATCTATCTTTATCATCTATCTATCTATCTATCTATCTATCTATCTATCTATCTATCTATCTATCATCTATCTATCTATCTATCTATCTATCTATCTATCTCTATCACCTATCTATCATATCTCTCTCATTATGTATCTATCTATCTCTATCTATCTATCTCTATATCTGTCTATCTTTTTTCTTTCTTTCCATTTGTGTTTCTATCTATCCATCCATCGATCCATCCATATCTCTGTCTGTCCATCTGTCCATCCATCCATCCATTTCTCTCTCTGTGAGTCTACCTCTATCACCTTTTCTTTCTTTTTTTTCTTCCTTCCTTTCTCTTTTTCTATCTCTGTTTCCATCTGTGTATTTGTCTGTCTGTCTGTCTTCTATTAATCTTTTGAATAAAATAAAAATTTAAACAAAAAGAAAAAAAAAGAAAATGGAATACATTCAAAATATGTCAAGCCGAATTAATCACCATTAAGAACATTTATTCGTCACAGGTATTGGGGTTTGCAGGTCCTGAATCTGACTTGAATTTTTTTGCTCTTTCTCCTTTTCTCCCCTCCCCTAATCAAACTAGTTTTAGCAAAATGCCCCCCTCCCTCTCTCTTCCTCCTCACCTTTTCCTTACCTCCCCAAATCAAGTTGCATGCTGTCCCCATTCTGGTCATAAAACGAGGACTTCTTTTCTAAATCATATTTGATTTAGCCCTCCGATACTCGGAAAGTCAAATCTCCCTTCCTCCTCCTCCTCCTCCTCTTCTGAAGGCCCCCCACCCTCCCAGAAGCGCAGCCCTCGCTCCTCTCCAAAAAGCGCCCGTCTGGACGCGTCCCCACCCAGAAGCAGAGGGGGAGGGCGAGCGAGGAGGCGTCCCCACGACCACCAGGCGCTTGCTGGGGAGAGGGGAGAGCGGGGGGCTGGCTCTGCTCCCCGCGAGGAGGAGGCGGGTCAGGCTCGGGGAGGGGAAAGAGGCGGAGGAGGAGGAGGAGGAGCAGCCGGGAGCCTCCGCTCGGGCTCCGGGCCGGGCTCGCCTCGGGGACCGAAGGGAGCTGCAGCTGGAGCGGAGCCACCGCCACCGCCGCGCTGCAGAGGAGCCCGCCGCTCCCACGTAGGCTCGGGGCTGGCCTGGTTCCGCTTCCCCTCCCGGGGAAGGGAAAAGGGAGGAAGGAAGGAAAGAAGAAGGGAGAGTGGGAGAAAGGGAAGGAGAAAAGGAGGGAGGGAGAAGGAAAGAAGGAGGGAAGGAGAAGGAAGGAAAGAAAGGAGAGAGGGAGGGAAGAAGGGAGGGAAAGAAAGAAGGAAGGAGAGAGAAGGAAAGAGACGGAGGGAAGGAGGGAGGGGGAAGGAAGGAGAAGGAAGGAAAGAAGGAGGGAGGAGGGAAGAAGGGAGGGAGGGAGGGAAGGATGAAAGAAAGGGAGAGAGGGAGAAGGAAGGAAGGAAAGAAGGAGAAGGAAAGAAGGAGGGAAGGAAGGAGCCGGGCGCGCCGCTTGATATCGCCCGCTTGCTCTGCGCCTTCTCTATCCTGCGCTCCGGCACTCTCACAGCAGCAGCGGATTCAGGGCAGAGGCAGGAGGCTTGGAGAAGCAGCCGACGGCCTCCGGACACTCCACTCAGCCACTCACCCGGGCACTGGATTGCCCCGGAGCGCAGGGTTCCAACCGTGCGCCTTCGGACTCTGTGCGCCCCGGCCCGTATGCGCCCTGCGCTCTCGGCGGGGCAATCGGGGCTCCGTAGAGGGGACCTTGGCTAGGTTGGGCTGGGTTGGGGTCGGGGCAGGGGGTGGAACGGGGCAGAAGAAATGCCTTTAGAGGCTTTGGCCGATTCCTGGAGTGGGGGGTCGTTATTTCGGGTGGAGGGTGCAGGAAGAGTGAGATGAATATTGCTCCCTGTTGTCCCCCGTCCCGTCCCGTCCCCCTATTTCTCCTGGCTTCCCTTTCAGGGCTTCAGACCCTGAATGGGTGCAAACCTGTCTTGGGGCAGACAAAAAAAACAGCTTTTCCCAATTGTGAATTTACCGGAGGTTTGCAACTCCATGTGAGCAGAATGTGGGATTAAAATTCAAGGTTTTGGAAAACTTTTGCATTCCAGTTTAAGATTGCTAGGGGATCTGCAGTTCCCACCTGCAAGAAAGTGAAAGAGGTTGAGTGTGTGTGTGTGTGTGTGTGTGTGTGTGTGTAAGACCACCCCTTAGAAGCAAAGGGGGTTTGCCAGACCCCAAATCCCAGTTTGGGAACCAAGCTGACTATAACCGCTCCTTCAATTTGCTATTTTGGATACTTTGGGTGAGACTCATTCTTGATTTTTTTCCCCTAGTTTGAGCTGAGACTGGGAAAGGTCACTCCACATGAGTGTTGGGTGGGCTTGAGACGACTCGTCTAGACCCCCAGCTCCCACTTAACCCTGCCTCTGAGAAACAGAAGGGAGAATCTCCTAACCCCTTTTCAAGGTAGGCCCTGTGAAAAAGGACGGGCAGGTCCTTTAATCTTTTGGGGATCACCTGGTGGCTACCCTCTCCTGCCCCTTCCTCTTGGCCAAACCTTGGCATTGTAGGGTCCCTGGGACACATCTGGCCTTTTGGCTGCCCCAGTCCGGCCCACGTGAGGTCCTTTGAGAAAATAGAAATCATGTGTAAATACGACATGCATGCAGCAATATAACAACATCATTTTTTAGTTTAAGTTTAAAAGCCAGCTGCTGTTTTGTTTCGACTGGACCCTCCACAACAGGCCCAGTTTCTCAGGTGTCTGCTTGGGAAAATGAATTACCTACCTGTTCTACCTAGGCCTCCCAAGATCATGAAGCCGACTCCTCATCCCGATAAAACCTCTTTTATTTAGGTTAAAGGGAGTTCCTCTCCAGCAAAGTCCCGGCCAACAGTCTTTCATGAGATTTTACAACTACAGACCTTTATCAGGCTTGGAGAGCTGCTAGGCCGATATCTTCCAAACACCATGCTGTAGCAGCAATTCCTTGGCAAGAAGTCAGGAACAGATCTTCACCTGAACTAATGGTCTCCCGCAAACTCCACTCCCCTTTTGCTCCTCTTTATTCCCTATGGGATGGGCCATTCACTGCCCACTTGTGGCTTTACTCCCAAGTTGGCCCCTGTTTCTTAGCTGTTCCCGTCTCCTGGCAGCTCTGCGCATGCACACACTGGGAATAGGCTCCTACTGTTCATCTGCCCCACTGATCTCCAACTCCGAAGGCATACTGCTCTGGCCTCCTCTCTGCCTCCGACACAGAACCCTCATCAGAGCCTTCCACAGACTCCAGGACTGGCCCAGGTTCCTCCCAAACCTCCTTGCTGTCTGAGTCTGCCACCAGCTCTGCTAGCTGCTGGCGGGCCACAAAACTACCCCACCCCATTCCCCGTTCTTGGCCCTCCCAGGCAGAGGTGGATTTTTGGCAGCTTGGTGGATTTTATCTTCCTGACCAGTGGTGGATGGGTTGCAGGCGGTATGCCCCAGTACGCCGGGCCAGAGCACCAGGTACCCTCCCGCCCACACTCTTTACCTGTCTTTAAAGTCTTTGGTGTTTCTGTGCATGCGCACCGTGCGTACAGCGCCTGCACGATGCTCCGCCAAGCAGCTGGAGCATCGTGGAGGTGTTGCAACAGTAAGACGCAAGCGCACATTCATGTGGAGGACGCCGTGCCCCGTTGCAACTGTACCGGTTGCAACGGGATCCAGAACCCACCACTGTTGCTGACCCACTTTTCTTTCCACCTTCCTCTCTCCCTCCCCCCAACCAGTCATGGTGGGTCACCTGCAGTTCCAAGGTATGGACAACACCAACAAGGAAAAGAACCAGGAGAGTTTGCTGGACAGTCCTGATTCGGGGCTGCCCCCCAGCCCAAGCCCCCCTTTCTATTCCTTGTCTCCGGGCAGAGCCGAGAACAAAGCTGTGGAGAAGAATTCCTGCACAGAAATCCTGGATCAGGGGCCCAGGAGAGATGGGCCAGAAGGGAAGCTGGTAAGATTTTTTGGGGGGAAATGGCTTTTGACTTTCTGTGTGTGTCTGTGAATTTGAGTTTTCAATTTGCCATCCTTGTTCAAAGAAACTCAGATTTTAATTTGGATTGCTGCAATCTCTGCTGAGGTGTAGACTTTGCGTGCTGTAATAGCTGAACACGCTTTACGTGCTACTTCATTGAAACCAGGAGATGGTGAGTTCTAGTCTCGCCTTAAACATGAAAGTTGGCTGGGCGACTTTAAGTCAATCACCAGGAGACAGTGAGTTCTAGTTCTGCCTTAGGGGTGGGTGACTGGGCCAATCACCAGGAGACGGTGAGTTGTAGTCCTGCCTTAGGCATGAAAACGAGCTGGCTGACATTGGGCCAATCACCAGGAGACTGGGAATTCTAGTGCTGCCTTAAGCATGAAAACCAGTTGGGTAACCTTGGACCAATCTTTCTCTCAGCCCAGCCTACTTCACAGGGTTGCTGTTGTGGGATAAAGAGCAAGAGGAAGAAGGATGTTTGCTGCCTTGACTTATTTATAAAAATAACAAAGACAGGATGAAATTAATAAAAACCAATTGCAACAACTCCATACTATTTGCTTCTCTGCAATGAATTAGGTTGGAAATCAATACGATTGGTGGAGTGTTTTGCTGGTTGAACTATCACCGTTTCTCATCCAAACTGCAGGCATAGCAATGTTTCTATTTTTTTTTAAATTTCTCAGATGTCTATCTGATTGCTTGATCATCAGCTAGTCATTAAATACTGAAATATTTGGTTTAATTATGTTTTACATCCGGGACATTGTGTGTGTGTGTGTGTGTGTGTGTGTGTGTGTGTGTGTGTGTGTGTGTGTGTACATACTGTAAACTGTATATATAGGAATCCAATTTTGTTGATTTTCTTATTTGGAAGACGAGTTTCGTTTCACACAACCAGAGTGGGGCTCAGGTCAAAGTTCTGCAGGATATTATATTGGCTGTGCAAGTGTGTTTGTGGAAAGCTTCAGCTTCCCAGTCCTCATGGAGGAGAGAGAGAGAGAGAAGAAAGAGAGAGAAAAGACAGGGAGAGAAAGAAAAGGGAGAGAGAGAGAGAGAAGAGGGAAAAAGAGAAGAGAGAGAGAAAGAGAGGAGGGAGAAAGAAAGAGAGAGGAAGAGAGGGGAGGGAGAGAGGAAAGAGAAAAGAGAAGTGAGAGAGAGAGAAAGAGGAGAGAGAGAGGAGAGCAGAGAGAGAAGAGAGAAAGAGAGAGAAGAGGAAGAGGAGGAAGAAAGAGAAGAAGGAGAAGGAGAGAGAGAGAGAAAGAGATGGGAGGGAGAGAGGAAAGAGAAAAGAGAAGTGTGTATGTGTATGAGAGAGAGGGGGGGAGAGGGAAGGGGAGGGAGGGAGAGAGAGAGAGAGGGGAGGCATGTGGAAGCGTCTAGGTCCCCCAAAACAGATTAAGGTTGTGAAATGCGAAGGAGAAGGGCGGAACGTGTTATCTCCCAAAATAATTAATTGGGTGGTGTTTCCTCGCACGCTAAATTAAATAGTGAGCTGTAGTGACGCATTTTAACTGTGAGCAAATGAATCTGTAACATATTCACCATGCTGAGGACAAGTGTCCTATGAGTTTAGCTACAACTGGAGCAAAATGTGGGTGAGCGGAAGTTGTGGCCTCATTTGTGGCCTGTCTGTGTGGGTCTTTGTGAGAACCAGTTGCAATTTATCAGAGCCCTGTTCTGGCTTCCCAAGAGCATGCAGTAAACTCCTGGTCCCGACAAAAACTCCTTTTATTAATTTGCTGTGAATTCTGCTCATTCACATCCAGCAAAGTCTTTCAAGGGAGGATTTGCAGTCAAAGACCTTATCTGGCTTGGAGAGTTGACAGGCTGATATCTGCAGAACTTGGCAAGGAGCCTCGGAGAGTCACAAACCCATTAAGCAAACTAATTATCTCCTGCAAACTCCACTCCCCTTTCGCTCCTCTTTTATTTCCTCTGGGAGGGGCCATTCATCATCCACCTGTGGCCTTCCTCCCAAGTCAACCCCTGTTCTTTAGCTGTTCCCATTGTCTGGCAACTCTGCGCATGCGCATACTGGGAACAGGCTCCAGCTGTTCTTCTGCCTCACTGATGTCCGACTCCAAAGGCAGCTGATAACGGTCAGACAGCCCTGGCCCCCTCTCTGCCTCCGCCACAGAGCCCTCATCAGACCCTTTCCCAGACTCCAGGACTGGCCCAGGTTCCTCCCCAACCTCCTCACTGTCCGAATCTAGTAGCCAGCTCTACTGGCCACTGGTGGGCCACAACAAACCCAGTGGAGCTCAGTTCCATTGTCTTTCTAAGTACAGAAAGAAAAAGGAAGAAAAAACAGAATTTTCCAGAGTGCTAACTTGCCTTGTTCCGGCAGTCAGATTAAAAAATGAAGAGGCCCTACAGGTTTTTGTTTTGAAAAAAAATGTCTTTATGGCAAACTTCCCTTGGGAAAATTGAGGTCTTGGCAGGTCCCCTCCCTTTGGTTGGCTGGAGGAAACTTGCTAATTTGTCCCTCTCCAAACAAACAAAAGGAAGAAAAAACCGAAATCCCTGGGTTCTGGGTTTGCAACCTCAGGAAGTGCCAGGGGCTTCGTTTCTGTAACCCAGAAGCCACCGCCTGACTTGAAAAAGACCTCGCCAAGATTCCCATTCACCCAGTTTTAAGTATCTGCTGGATTTTTTTTACCTGTCCGGGTTGAGCATCTATCTGGGCATGAGGATTTTCCAAAACTGTATACTTCTTGGCTCTTAGGAAAAGTCACAAGTTCCTCACTGCAACTACTCAGTTTGCGCCACGTGCGGAAGTGAAGTTCTCTTCGCGAGTGATCCCTTAACACCTTGATGGCAAACCTATGGCACACATAACACAGGTGGCACACGGAGCCCTCTCGGCAAGTACGCGAACTGTTGCCCAGCATGCGCGCCTCCTGTCAGCCAGCTGATTTTGGGGGTTGTCCTGCAGGTGGGAGACGCATGCACATACCTTTCTCCTCACTTTCTGCACCCTGTGCCTTCCCAGATCTCCGGAGATTCTCCTGTCCCCAGTGCTGTTTTGGGATGGGAGGCCAAAAGGGGGCAGAGGGGGGTTGTGAGCGCATGCACAGGGCGAGCACGAGGGGGGTCACACCTTGCAGGAGGTACGCCCCGGTGCGAGTGTACTGGAGTCTGCCCGGAGCACAGGATACCGTTCCGATATGGTGCTCCAGGCCCCCACCCCCACCCACCCAAGCTCCTTACCTGTCTTTTAAGCCTTTGGCACTTCCACGCATGCACATGGCGTGCTCGACGCCTGCGCGATGCTCTTCCTAGCAGCTGGAGCATCACGGAGGCTTACGGAGGCGTCTCAGGCAGGTACAACGCATGTGTGCACTGCATGCATTCATGTGGGCGACGCCGGGCCTGTTCCAACCGTATGGATCCAGAACCCACCATTGGGTCACACACACATGGACGGGGCGTGAGGGGAGCATGGGGGTGTCATATGCAGATGTGCAGGGGGTGGAGTGCATGGGAGGGGCATTGCATTATGGCTGTGGGCACGCGTGCATGTGTGACAGTGCGCACATGAGTGCTTTTGGCACCGGAGGAAGAAAAGGTTAGCCATCACTGCCTTAACAGATACCGCAGTTCCCCCAAAATAAGATCTTATTTTCTTTTGGCACCCCTCCCTCCAAAAATAAGTGCTTGGCCTTATTTTCGGGGAGGTCCTATTATTTTGGAGGTAAGTCTTCAACTTACGACCACAGTTGGGAGCAGAATTTCCACTCTCTAAGCAAGGCCTAGTTTTGTGAAGTGAGTCGTCTCCGATTTCCTCTCCTTGTTTCTCACGGTGGTTCAGCAAATCGTGGCAGTTGTTAAGTGAATCGTGCAGTTGTTAAGTGAATCCGGCTTCCTGTGTTGGCTGGGAAGGTCACAAGGGGTGACCGTATGAACCCAGGATATGACAACCGTCATAAATGCCCAGTGCCTGAATTTTGATCATGTGACCATGGGGATACAGCAGTGGTTGTGAGTGTGAGGACTGGCCAAAAGTCACTTTTCTCAGTGCCGCTGTAACTCTCAAAGTTCGCTAGCCCTCCTGCATTGATCTTTCTTGGATGGCTCCTTCTAGGCTTGCCAAAAAAGAGAGTCAAACCCAATCAATCAATCCATCAATCAATCAGAATAAAGCTGGAAGGGACCTTGGAGGTCTTCTAGCCCAGCCCCCTGCTCAAACAGAACCTACACCGTCTCAGGCAAGTGACAGTTTCTTCTTAAAAACCTCCAGTGATGGGAGCACCCACAACCTCTAGTGCAGTGTTTCTCAACCTTGGCAACTTGGTGAATGCTGGCTGGGGAATTCTGGGAGTTGAAGTCCAGACATCTTCAAGTTGCCAAGGTTGAGAAACACTGCTCTAGTGACAAAGGGGTGGGATTCAGCCGTTTTGAACCGGTTTGGGCAAACTGGATGTTAATTTTAATCTGGCTTGCCAAACTGGTAGTTGCAAGGACTGGTTGACCACGCCCAGCCACCCCCTCCCTGGAGTCTCCACGCAGCCCGTTTTCGATGCCAGATGAGTGCAGGGCTCACAGAGGCTCTGGGAGGGCGAAAAATGGGCCTTGAATGAGGTTCAGAAGTCCAAAGGGCTTCCAGAGCCCGGGGGAGGCTGTTTTCACCCTCCTGGAAGCTCCAGAAAAGCCTCGGGAGCCTGGGGAGGGCAAAATGCCACCCCACCCCCTGGCCATGGTGCAGGTGACCAAGTAGGCCACGCCCAGCAACCGGGCAGAGAACTGGTTGCTAACATTTTTGATTCCCACGACTCCACTGCTTAATTGTCCTGACTGTTAGGAAGCTTCTCCTTGATTCCAGGTTGCTTCTCTCTTTGGTTAGTTTGCATCCATTGTTTCTCGTCCTGCCTTCTGGTGCTTTGGAGAATAATTTGACCCCTTCTTCTTTGTTGGCAGCCCCTTAAATACTGAAATACAGCTATCCTGTCACCCTTAATTCTTCTTTTCTTTAGACTACCCAGACCCAATTCCTGCAGCCGTTCTTCGTATGGTTTCGTCTCCAGGCCTTTGATCCTCTTAGTTTGCTCTTCTCTGAACCTTTTTTTTCCAAAAGTCCCCACATCTATTCGTAATGGGGTGACCAAAATTGGACGCAGCATTCCAGGTGGGGTCTGGGAATCACGGCACAAAGGCCTTCTGCCTCGCAAGAAGCGTGGGGAAACTTTGCTCGCCTCCCACCACTTCTTCGGAGTGCCCCCATTCCGCCCGCCTTGGCACCGAGCTAAGATTCCTTGGCTTCGGATTGTTTTTATTTTGGGTTGGTATTTTCTCTCTCTTTTTTTTCTTCATTTTTTTGGCCAGGGGCACCTCTTCGTTCTGGCACCCGCATCGCTTGCATTGCTAGGATTTCAAGCCTTCGTCTGTTTGTGGTTACTGAAATTGTGCCTGGCAGGCTAGCTGTAGAAGAGGTGTGGCGTATCTCTGCCTTTAACCCCTCGAGGGAAGCTCGATTCCCGTGGTGGAAATAGAAATCGTGTTGTTTGGGGGCCCACTTTAGATCCAAAGATTGGAGGGGAAGGCTTCCCTGTTTTGCTGACTGAGTGGTTAAGACCACTCAGAAAGGTCGGCAGTTCGGCGGTTTGAATCCCTAGCACCATGTAACGGAGTGAGCTCCCGTTCCTTGTCCCAGCTTCTGCCAACCTAGCAGTTTGAAAGCACGTAAAAACACAAGTAGAAAAATAGGAAACACCTTTGGAGGGAAGGTAACAGCATTTCCGTGCACCTTCAGCATTTAGTCCACGCCGGCCACATAACCACAGCTTTGAAACCGAGATGAGCACTGCCCCTAGAGTCGGGAACAATTAGCACATATGTGCAAGGGGAACCTTTACCTTTAAGATCAAAGCTTGGAGGGGATGAGACTTCCCTGTTTTGCTTCTGGAAAATCCAGAACAGAATTAGAAATTCTGCTCAACTCTCTATTTCATATTTAAGTTGCATGGCTGATCGGCTCTCCCCTTGGTCTCCTCTCTTCTTTGAGCTGCTAAAACCCCTTTGAATTCTTCCTGACGTTCCTGGATCGGCAGGTTTATGATCCAGGTAAACGTAAAAGGAGCGTATTCCAGAGAGAAAGAAGTGCTGGCTCCAAAGGAAATATGTGGGAGAAAAGGCTCATGACTCCTTCCGCACGGAATACTGGAGACATTCCTGTCAATTTTCAAACAATGCCAATCAAGGTGCTAGTCCCTAAGAGCTTTGCGGATGAAATGCCTTCTGTTTTTTCCAGGAGGTTACAGCTTTTAATTCAGTGCCAATTTCTTTTATCTTTTTGCAATGAATGCCGTTTTGTTTGCTCATATTTCAGGGTTTTATTTTCAGGGAGGTCTGATTCTCTCTAGGTTGTCTGAAGTTCCTTCCTTCCTTCCTTCCTCCATCCTTTACTATCCTTTTTTCTTCCATTCCCCCTCCCTCCTTCCCTCCCTTTTCTTCTTTCTTCCTCCCTCCCTCTTTTTCTGTCCTTCCTTCCCTTTTCCCTTCTTATTTTCCTCCTTCCCTCCCTCCCTTTTCTGTCCTTCCTTCCCTCTTTCCTTCCTTCCTTTGTCCATCCTTCCCTCCTTTTCTGTCCTTTCCTTCTCTTTCCTTCCTTCCTTCCTTCTTTCACTTCCTTCCTCCATCCCTTCCTCCCTATCTGTTCTTTTTTCTTCCATTCTCCCTCCCTCCTTTTCTGTCCTTCCTTCCCTTCTCCCTCCTTCCCTCCCTCTTCTATCCCTTCTTCCTCCCTCCCTTTTATGTCCTTCCTTCCTTCTTTCCTTTCTTCCTTCCTTTGTCCAGCCCTCCCTCCTTTTCTATCCTTCCTTCCTTCTTTCTCTCTCCACCTCCCTCCCTCATTGTGCTTGGGAATTGTTCCTTCTCCAGGCAGTTCAAGGGAAAAATACACCTGCTTCTTTTAATGTCCTTTCTTTCTGTTTGCACCAGGAAGATTTAGGATGATTGTCGCACTGAATCAACACACTCTGCACACATCCAAAATATGCATTGTTCTCCGTTTCATTTGGATGCTCCCTGGAGTGTGTAAACAGCATCTCTGGGTACTGATAAAGGCTGCTATCCAGAAAATTCCCATCTGCTATTTCATAAATCTCATGCCAAAATATCATGTCGGGAGTTTTTCCCCCCCCATGCAAATTGCCCCCTGCAGCTGGGAATACTGCCGCCTTTATGCATAACCGATTGAAAGGAAGACCTTCCAGATGTTTTAGAACAGTATTTCTTAACTTCGGCAATTTTAAAATATCTGGACTTCAACTCCCAGCATTCTCCGGCCATGAGGAATTCTGGGAGTTGAAGTCCATCCGTCTTCAAGTTGCCAAGTTTGGGAAACATTTGACTAACCCTAATCTGTTGGAAGTTCAAATGGTCGCTTCAGTAGTAAGTGGAAGACTACTTGTACAACTACAACTAGTAACAGCTATAGCTACAATTAGTAACTACAACTAGTTGGAAGGAGCCTGGTAGGTCATCTAGTCCAACCCCCCACCCAAGGACGAGACCCTACATCATTTCTGACATATGGCAGTCCAGTATCTTCTTGAAAGCTTCCACTGGTGAAGCTCCCACAACTCCTGAAGGCATTTGCTGGCTGGGAATTCTGGGAGTTGAAGTCTAGACATCTTCAAGTTGCCAAGGTTGAGAAACACTGCCCTCATCATCCTGGTTGCTCTTCTCTGCACTCTTTCTAGACTCTCAACATCTTTTTTATAGTGTGGTGACCAAAACTGGATGAAGTACTCTCGATGTGGTCTTACTAGGGCTTTATAGAGAGGTATTAGGACCTCCCTTGATCTTGATTGTATCCCAAAATAAAATTTTGTGTGTCTGTTAACATCTACCTACCTTATGATGCTGAGGTTTGTGTAACATGGATGGACTTCAGAGTGGTTTATAAAGACCAGACGTTTATTTGAATTAAATCAAGATTTGTTCCCGTTCTTTTTTTTTTTAATTTCTGGTTGATTTCCTGCCTTTTTCCCTCCCTACAGATTCCTAATGTTTTTCTGAACTCCTCTGCCTCTGAAATCAGACCTCGGATGTACCGGTGTTTTTCGGAGAAAGCATCGAGGTCAAACCTGAGCCGGCACAGGAAATCAGGTAACATACAGGTTGCTCTTGGGTGGCTTCTGCCCTTTCTCCACCTCCTGCAAGAAAAGAAAATAAAATTTGCAGAATTTATGGATGGATGGAGGGCTGTTTTCATTGCAATGGTTTTGTGGGAATGTGGAGGGATGGGAAATGATGGCTGGGTCCTTGGTGCCTTCGGAACCTAATGGTTTTTCTTTCAAACATTTTAGGACCCAACTAGATAACATCATCAGTGTTAGAAGGAAGTGGGGTTTGTTGGGGGGGGAACTGTGTGTGGGGGGTCCTTGGTCTCTGAACTTGGTTGTTTCTTGCAGACATTTCATTATCCAGCTGGGCAACATCATCAATGTAACAGAGAGTGAGGTATGTAGGGGGGGGGAGGAGGAGGAGCAGGAGGAGCAGGAGCAGGAGGAGGAGGAGGTGGTGGTGGTGGTCAACAACTGTGGAGTCCTTGGTGCTCTCTGAGCTTGGTTGTGTTTCTTGCAGACATTTCGTGACCCAACTAAGTAACATTATCAGGGCTAAAAGGGAGTGGGGCTTTCTGTTTGTTTATTTACAAACAATAAACCAATCAAGGAACTACCAAGAAGAAAAGAGCACCAATACTGACAGGGCAAGTAATATATATATATAAACAGAGGACAAAACCCCTCTCCCTCCTAGCACTGATTATGTTACCTAGTTGGGTCATGAAATGTCTGCAAGAAACAAGGGAAGCTCAGAGGGCACCACCAACCCCACAGTCCCCTTCCTCTTCCTATCTGCAAACTCCATTCCCACCTAGCACTGATGATGTTACCTTAGTTGGGTCATGAAATGTCTGCAAGAAAACCAACTATGCTCAGAGAGCTCCAAGACCCCACAGTCATTGTCCTCCACCTCCTTGTCCTCCTTCATCTCCCAAACCCCACTCCCTTCTAGCACTGATGATGTTACCCAGTTGGGTTATGAAACGTCTGCAAGAAAACCACCAACTCCAAGGCCCCCACAGTTCAGCCCTGAGTTGCCAATTTTTCTCTTCCGCTGCCAGCAATGCCTGGATTTCAAAGAGAGGGAGATAAAGGCAGGGAACCCTTAGATCTTGCATTGCCTTATCTCAAAATTTGAAACAGAAATCGGGCCTTGAATTCTGTGCATCAAACAGGTAGGGAGATAAATGAGCTTGCAGCTTGACGCCTCCATGCTGAAGTCAAATTATCTCCCACGCCTAAACCTTCCCCCAAAGCGGTCACCGCCAAAGGTAGGGATGGGCTGAAAATATCCCCAGCGACATTTTGCAGGGTGGTGTAGCTGCTAACTCGCTGGGAACTTATTTGGAAGATAAAGCTGCGAAGAGGCTGCCAATTGTGGGTACCGTTTTTTTTTAAAAAATATTATTATTATTTCCCCAATTGTCTCCTCCACCCAGCGGGTGTTTTCCCCACCAAATTCTCTGCAGGGCTCTAAACTGAGCTGCAAAACTCATTAAATAGATTGTGTTTCGCCTGCTTTGCTCCAGGCAAGCCTGGTTCAGGGTGTTGGCAAAGGCTAAAGCCACGCCTGGCGTTTAATCTTTTTATACCAAGGCAGCAGTTGCTTCAGCTACTGCTGGTTTTTTTTTTCAGAGAGGAGAGAGGGAGAGAGGGAGAGGGAGGGAGGGAGGGAGAGATGTAAGCAGCATACTGCCCACAGTCATTTTTCTAAAGACAAGAGCTGTTTTAGAGCAGAAAAGCTTGTACTTTCAGAGGCTTTGCCAAAAATTGTCAAAAGTGCTGCCTTTGGGCAACTTGCTAATCTTGGAATTCTACAATTGGAAGGGGTCCCCCAAGGTCATCAAGTCCAACTTGTCGGCGTAGGCAAGGATCGAAGTGGAAAGATGGCTGACAGAAGGCTTTCTGGGCTCAGCATGAAGATAATCCAGCAGAGGGAGCAAATCGCCTCCTTTAAAAAAGTGTTTCTCAACCTTGTGAATTTTAACATGGGTGGACTCCGAGTGTTCACGGCATCTTCGTGTTGGCAAGGTTGAGAAACAGTATAAACCCCTCTCTAACAAAAGGAAATTCAATGTAGAGAAAAGTAAAGTCCTACACTTAGGCAAGAAAAACCCAAAACGACCCAAAATAGATTGGATGAAACCAGGCTTAATAGCAGTGACTGTGAGAGGGATCTTGGAGTCTTAGTGGAAAACAAATTAAATAGGAGCCAGCAGTGTGCAGCAGCACCCCAAAAAGCCAATGCAATCCTAAACTGCATTAACAGAGGGATGCAATCAAGATCAAGGGAGGTCCTAATACCACTCGTGAAGCCTTAGTAAGGCCATACCTAGAGTACTGCATCCAATTTTGGTCACCAGACTATAAAAAAGATGTTGAGACTCTAGAAAAAGTGCAAGAGAAGAGCAATCGAGATGATTGAGGGGACTGGAGGCTAAAACATACAATGAACGGTTGCAGGAACTGGGCATGGCCGGTCTAGTGAAGGGAAGGCCAAGGGGAGACAGGATAGAAGTCTTCAAATATTTGAGGGGCTGCCACAGAGAGGAGGGGGGGGTCAACCTATTTTCCAAAGTATCTGAAGGCCAAACAAGGAATAATGGATGGAAAATGATCAAGGAGAGATTCAACCTAGAAATAAGGAGGAATTTTTTGACAGTGAGAACAATCAATACATGGAACAGAAGTGGCTTTCAGAAGTTGTGGGAGCTTCATCCCTGAAAGCTTTCAAGAAGAGACTGGACTGCCCTCTGTCAGAAATGGTGCAGTGTCTCGTGCTTGGGCGGGGGGTTGGACCAGATGACCTACAAGGTCCCTTCCGTTAATCTCTTATAAATGTCTTC
This sequence comes from Thamnophis elegans, assembly GCF_009769535.1. Taxonomy (NCBI): domain Eukaryota; kingdom Metazoa; phylum Chordata; class Lepidosauria; order Squamata; family Natricidae; genus Thamnophis; species Thamnophis elegans. The sequence goes on along the minus strand of NC_045553.1, from coordinate 14,677,237 downwards.
TGGTTAGGCTTTAGAAATGGGTTAGTTCCATGATGGTGAACCTATGGCATGCGTGCCACATGTGGCACGCACAGCTATTTGTTAGGGCACGTGAGGCTTCCCTGAAACCTCCGAGGGGCAAAAAACAGCCCCTACGAGCAAACCGGAAGTGACTTTCAACTCTGTTATTTATTCTATTCTATTCTAATAGCTATTCTATTCTACTCTATTCCATTCTATTCAATAGCTATTCTATTCCAATAGCTATCTACTCTATTCTACTCTATTCTACTCTATTCTACTCTATTCTACTTATTCTACTCTATCTACTCTATTCTACTCTATTCTACTCTATAGCTATCTATTCTATATCTATTTTATTCTATTCCAATAGCTATTCTATTCTATTCTATTCTATATTCCATATATTCCAGCAGTTGATGATTAGCTGTGATGGATGCTGGCTTAGATCCACCAGGATCCCCTCCTCCTTACTCCTCTCTGTCCCCTCCCCAGGTGCAATTCGGAGATCAAGTACAGCTCAGAGAAACACTTCCGGGATGACATCTTCTACCACCCCACGCCCCACCATCACCACCTACGAGAGTCGTCACAGTGGCCCCCAACTGCACTTGGCGCAACTATAAATCTCAGCTCCTGTTCGAGCCGCGTCAGAAGCCCCTGCGGTATCAAAGTACAACCATCATTTTCCCCAAACACGCCAAAAACCTGTACCGGACCACGCTTCAATACCGGCTGGGCTGTGCCAAGCGGTGGTTCGCCTCCAGCGTCCAACTCGCCTTGTGCGAGGACAACAACACCCTACCTGACGCATCCAGAGAACTCTGTCCTAGGCTTCCTGGAAGGTCGGGGCTAGGCTACCCTGTCCACCTACACCATCGGTTCCACTCTTGGAGACACGTTTATGGACTTCATCATCCCCCGGTGAAGGCATCTCAGAGACATCCCAGGGTTACAATTTCTTCCTTGCCGACTCCAATTGTGGGCCCACGCAAGTGTCTTTCACACTTCCAAGAACCGGTTCGGGGAGAGAGGCTCCTCCTAAGGATTTTAAATTGGAGGTTGAATTTGTCTCCTGCCAGGTCCAGCCTCTTTAGGTAGCACCCTTAACTGTCATTTTTTTAACAAATCAAGAAGTCCATCGTGCGTAGTTGCTATTTAAATCTCTCTAAAGTATCAAACTTTTTTGAAGATTTCCCCGCAGCTTTTAGAAGGTTTGTTGCCTTGGGGGAAAAAGTATTATCCAAGAATCTCATTGGAGCAAATTATCATCATCATTTAATGACTCCCATAATCCCTTGCGGGGTGGAGTCTGAGCAACTGATGGAGCTAGCAAAGTGTTTGATTGGCCGGATGCCCTTTCCTGTTGCAAGTATGGAGTTTTTTTCCAGCAGATAATATTCTCAGCATGCACAGAGAGAGAAATATCAGCCTCTACCTAGGATCGAACTTACAGCCTCCTGATTATGAGATGAGAGCTCCGCTTCTAGGCCACCACACCACTCATTGACCAATCAAGCAATCTAAGTATTAATTTCACCTGGAGAATATTATTGGGAAGCCTCAAGATCACCATGATGGGATTAACACATAAAATAGAGGGATTTTATGCAAGAATTATATGTGATAAGCTTAGCTTTGGGGGTGGTGTGTGTGAGCCAACAGTTGTCTTGGACCAAATGTCTATTTCCCCCCCCGTCCCCCCAAAAAACATTATGTGAAAAAAAGGGTTTCAAATCATAATTTCAAGAATTCGCCTCTGTAAAACGTCTGGGAAGGAAACCAGAAGGAGAAACAACTTCACATTGTTAGGTAACCAAAGAACCGGAAGAAGAAGAAGACAAAAACTTTGCATGTGCTCCTCAACCATCTCCTTGCTGTTCTATTTCTTGCTTTTCAAGATTGGGATTTTCAGCATTTTGAATGTTGCCAAAATCTGCACCACCGTTAGAAGTGGCAAAACAGAGAGAGAACTGATTTGATCTTATCGAGCTTCTTTAAAAACAAACAAAACAAAAGCTTTAGGAAGGAGATTAATCCAATGAATCTTTGGAGCGGATCTGAAAGTCAAAATGTTGGAGAAATTGTTAACCATGAATGATCTTAAAATAACAGTGACGGTGGCCAAGGCAGTTTTAAAATGTTCATTTTGGGGGTATTTATAACTAGAGGGATGTGGTGGCTCAGTAGCTAAGACGCTGAGCTTGTCGATCAGAAAGGTCGGCAGTCGGTGGTTCGATCCCTAGTGCCGTGCAACGGAGTGAGCTCCCATTACTTGTCCCAGCTTCTGCCAACCGGTTCGAAAGCATGTAAAAATGCAAGTGGAAAATAGGAACCACCTTTGGTAGGAAGGGAACAGCGTTCCGTGAGCTTCGGTGTTGAGTCATGCCGGCCACATGACCACAGAGACATCTTCGGACAGCGCTGGCTCTTCGGCTTTGAAACAGAGATGAGCACCACCCGCTAGAGTTGGGAACAACTAGCACATATGTGCAAGGAGAAACTTTGCCTTTACCTTAAGACTAGAGCAATGGAAGAGAGGAGAAATAGAAATTGTGCTGTTGATAGTTGGAAGATTGTAGAGAGGCCTCAGTTTCACAGAAATGGTTCAGGGAAATAAATCATTGCGGAGAGTCCTTGACTTAAAGGCCACAGTTCGGAGTAGACGGTCCATTGCTGGGCAATGTTAAGGGAATTGTGCTTGATTTACGACCTTGGTGCCAGTGTTGTTAAGTGAATCCCTGCAGTTGTTATGTCGATCACGCCTTCGTTAAGCGAACAATCCATTGACTTTGCTCGTTGGAAACAAAGCTAGAAAGGTCGCAAATACAGATCCCCTGACCCAGGGATACTGCAACCCAGATGGTTGTAAGTGCAAGGACCGATCACGAGTCACTTTCGTAACTCAGGGTGGCCTTTTCAACCATTTTGGAGCCCATCGGGGTCCCCGCAGTCACACACACACACCAAAACTAAATGACAGAACTAAATGTTAGAGAACTTAAAACAGTGGCCCCAAAAGAATTTAACCAAGCCAAGTGTGATTGGAGACACAAGGAATTGTCTTTGGGGCAGATGCTCTCAGGGTACGTGAAGAGAGTAAATACACTCATCAGAATCATAAGATATAACACTTAGTGATAGTCATAGGATACTAATAAGCTATCAGATCATACCAGGAAACAAATGAAACAATATAAATTGGAAGATGCAAGCAACATGGTTATAGTCATAAGAGGGGAGAGATAGATTCTAGGAAGGAAGAGAGAAGAATAGTAATACATTCTTGGTAAATTATTTAACAGTGTTGAGGGAATTATTTGTTTAGCAGAGAGGAAAAGTTTCCTTGTGTCTAGTTGTTCTGGTGTGCACGGCCCTATAGCATTGTTTTGAGGGTAAGAGTTGAAACAATTTGTGTCCAGGATGCGAGGGGTCTGTAGTTATTTTCACAGCCCTCTTTTTGACTCCTGCAGTGTCCAGGTTCTCAATGGAAGGCAGGTTGGCCATAATTGTTTTTCCTGCAGTTCTGATTATCCTCTAAAGTCTCTGTCTGTCTTGTGGGGTTGCAGAGCCAAACCAGACAGTTTTGGGGGTGCAGAGGACAGATTCAATCATTCCTCTGTAGAACAGAATCAGCTGCTTTGGGAAGTTTGAACTTTCTGAGTTCACGCTGAAAGAACATTCTTTGCTGTGCTTTTTTGATGACTTTTTGATGTTAGGTGTCCATTTTAGGTCTTCAGATATGGTAGAACCTAGAAATTGGAAGGTCCCCTACTGTTGATACTGTGTTGTCTAGTATTGTAAGAGGTGGAAGTATGGGATGGTTTCTCCTAAACACCCACCACCGTTTCTACGGTTTTTCAGTGTGTTCAGCTCAAGATTGTTCTTGCTGTACTACAAAGCTAGCTGTTCAACCTCCCCCGCCTGTTATGCAGATTCATCACTGTCACAAATGAGACCAATTACTGTTGTATTATTTGAAGGGTGGTGGAAAAAAGTTGCCGATACAGATGGAGGTTTCGCAGGATTGCATTGCACTTTTTTTTTTGAAAGAAATAAATCATCCTTCAGCTGCAGTGGTTGCTTCTTGAAAAGCTAGCTGACAAGATTGGGGAAATCCAAGCAAGGAAGGTCTCCAAGGCCTCCCTGCCAAGGAGTTGAAGTTCTCCGGGAGGCTTTGCTCCCCCTCCCTTGCATTCTTCCTCTTCCGTTTCTCACAAGCAGCCAGCCTGCTCAAGCCCAACACCCTCGGCCAGTGTGTTAGATTAGTGCCCCCCCCCAAATATCCAGCAGCTTGAAAGATGGCAAACCCGTTGCAACCGATCGGACAGTGCGCGAGGGACGTCCCCCCCCCAATGCAGCAGGGTGCAGAAATGCCGGTGTCTGCCCCCTGTGGCATCGTTCTGAAGCAAGTCCTGAGTGGTTTTTTCTCTTTTGGGCTGACACGGCTCGGTTGGACGTAGCCCCAAATCTCACAATTCAGGAGCCCGGAGGGTGGATTTGGGGTGTGTTGGGCTTTTTTTTTTGTAGCAGTGGAAAGCTATGATCACAATTGAGCCCAAATTTTCTGAATCTCAGTGAAATGTTGGTTGAGTGAATTTTGCCCCATCTCATGTCCTTTCTTGTGACTTTCTTGTTAAGTGAATCACTGCCATTATATCTTTCCTTCCTTCCTCCTTCCCTCCTTTTCTGTCCTTCCTTCCTTCCTTCCTCCCTCTTTTCTGTCCTTCCTCCCTCCTTCCCTTATCTTTCCTTCCTCCCTCCTCCTTTTCTGTCCCTTTCTCCCTCCCTCGTCTTTCCTCCCTCCTTTTCTGTCCTTTCATTTCTTCTTCTCCTTCCCTCCCTCCTTTTCTCTCGTCCCTCCCTCTTTTCTTCATTCCTTCCTCCCTCTCTCCCTCCTTTTCTGTCCTCCCTCCCTCTTTTCTTCATTCCTTCCTCCTTCCCTCCCTCCTTTTCTCTCCTCCCTCCCTCTTTCCTTCATTCCTTCCTCCCTCTCTCCCTCCTTTTCTGTCTTTCCTTACTTTCCTTCCTTCCCTCACACTCTCCTTTTCTATCCTTTCTTTCTTCCTTCCTTCCTCCCTCTTCCTTCCCTCCTTTCTTTCTTCCTCCCTCCCTCTTCCTTCCCTCTCTCCCTCCCTCCCGCATTGTAAGCCGATTATTAAGTGAATCTGGTCTCCTCATGCACTTTGCTGGGCTAAAGGTCACCCAAGGGGAATCCTGAGATCCCGGGACGCTGCGATCGTCATAAATGGGAACCAATTGCCATGCGTCTGATCACGTTGATCGCGTGACTTGCACAGATGCTGCAATATTGTGTGAAAAACCCTCACGAGTCCCTTTTTTTCCCAGTCCCGCCGTAACTTCGAACAGGCACTATAGGGACGGTTGTAAGTCAAGGACTGCCTGGTCATGGATTGCAGCCGCTTGCACAAAAGCAAGGATTCTTCTAGGAAGAAAATGGAGATTTCGATGCTGGAGGGAAGGGGCTGGTTTTGGCTCAGTTGGGCCGTTGATCCTTGGAGATGGCAGGGAGCCCAGTGGTGCTCATTGCTTGGATTTCCCCAATCTTGTCAGCTTAGTTTTCAAAAAGCAACTTCACCGCAACTGAAGGATAATTTTATTTCTTTCAACAACAAAAAAAGCTGCAGTCGTATCGGTGTCTTTTTCCACCACCCTTCATATCATGCAACTTTTCAACACAAAGGCCCATAGCTTGGTTTAAATTCTTTTGGGGGGCGCTGTTTTAAGTCTTTAAGGTGGCATGATTCTGTCATTTAGTTGGCGGTGACCACAGAGACCCCAAAGGCTTCCAAGATGGTTGACAAGGCCATCCAGTGTTACCTGGGCATCACGCAGCGATGGTGTCTTTCCTGGCATCCAGGTACACAAGCAGGTTCCAGCTGTGACACAACTTGGATGCATCAAATTTAAGTTGTTTTGTGGATATTGTTGTGGCCTGTTGGCCGCCGGCCCCTTCAGCAGCCAAATCAGAGGAGGAGGAGAAGGCGTGGGAGTCAGGATCAGCATCAAGGTAACCTTAGAGCTCCGAGGGGGAAGAGGGAATGGAGCTGTCAGAGAGAGAGACAAAGGCAGAGCCTGGGCTGTCCATCAGCCCTCAGATGGAGAGTCACAGCCCCAGATCTGGAGGGGGCTGATGAGGAAGAGGAGGAACAGCTGAGTCCAGTGCCCAATGCGTGGATGTGCAGAAGGCAGAGGAAAGGAGAGCAGTGGAAATCTATGGGCTGGTCTTGGGAGAGAAGAGCCACCGCTGCTAGCAAATCCCACCCTAGCTCTGGGGATCAAAGGCAGCGGGCAGAGATGAATAGATGTGGCAGACACCTTCCAGGTAGACTTGTTAGCCTGAGAGACAAACGTTTTTTTACCAGTGCTGCTGGCACTCTTAATGCAGGAATATTTTGAGTGTACTCCAGAGGGTTTGTCGTGTTTGGGAAGCTGGGTCAGAACAGATATTTTAAGCTAAGCTCTTCCAGAAGAAGGGTTAACAGCTGGTTGAGTAGGTTTTCCATCGGAAAATGATGCATGATGCAACACCAAACTGTCAATTAGATTCCAATCTAGATTAGATCACAATTGTGTCTTTCAGACATAGCAGGTGAATGAATCATAAACGACTCTCTTTATCCTCTGATACTATCTCAAATCGTAGCAACCTGTGATTTTCCTCCAACCCCAAACCAAACATTTGCAAGACTCTTTGGTTTGCATGCTGGGTTCAAATCACACTTTGGACCTTCTGTTTGGATGTTCAATCTCGTCGTAGTAAAGGTGCATTACGTCTGAACGATTTGTGGCTCTGAATAGACTTTTATAGGCTTATCAAACATCGTTGTAATGTTAGAAAGTTGACGTCAAACAGAAGCGTACAAACTGCGGGAAGCTGATTGTGTGGTCAGACGTGGGATGATAGAGAATAAAAGGACTTTGGATTTTAGATCTGTAATTATGATTTCATCGCTCTGCTCTTCCTGAATGCTAGTGAAGACAAGTATTTTTTGATGTTTTATATATTACAATAAGGCAGTGTTGTTCAATTTGGACAACTTTGAAGAGGGGTGGACTTCCACTCCCAGAATTCCCCCGCCAGCCAAAGAATTTCTGGGAGTTGAAGTCCATCCCTCTTCAAAGCTTCCCAGTTTGATAAACACAGGGATAAGATCTTTTGTGGTTCCTTTTTATTTTTATATCTCTATAAATGTATATAACCCTCCTGTTGCATAATGCCTTCCTGTCCAACTAACAGAAATAATTTAAAGATTGTCAAAGGTGTTTAAACACATATCTAGCTTTAATAAAATGGGGAAAAACACAGATTTTGGATAGCTGTGATTTCACGAACACGTGACGACACCTTTAATTGTGTCCAGGATGGAAGTAATAAATTAACAAAATTCGAATTAGTCCTGAAAAGCTCGTTGGACTAATCTCTTGAGGTTCATTTCGGGGAATAGTCTGTGAGTCTTGTAGCCAGACCACGTTTGATGTGGGTCTTACTTTCACCCTCCCTGAAGCGAGGAAAACGTGGGCGGGAAGGAAAAACAGAAGCTTGGAAACGCAAGGGGTAAATTTTCTAAATTTGCCAAGCAGTACCAACTTGTTGTTGTTGTTTTGCTTTGGAGGATTATTCAGAAAATCTCTTCTCTTGCAGATGCATTTATCTATTCTTCTTGGGAGTGAAACAATCCAATGATCTGGAATATGCAAAACTCTCCCTTTGTGAAGTTTTGTAAAATAAGAACCTCGACAGACACCGCAGACAGCTCAAGACGCAGGATGGAAATCTGCCCATGAGCCGCTTAATAAATGTGCTTCTGGACTATTTTGAGGGCCTGAATCCGTGGATTTGGGTTACAAGGAAAACAAACCCAGGGTATCCTGCGGGGGGAAACCTGAATAGCAGTTTTCTTCATTCCCTTCTCGCCTAAGCAACATCAAAGCCAGGTTAAAAATAGCTTGGTCTTCAAGAAATCCATACTGGAAAAAAAATCAGAGTCATTCCCAGCCCTTCTGTATGCCTGAAAGGGGTTCTACTCTATTGTCCTGAATCCGCAGAGTTAAAATTGTGGAAATATTTAGGGCGAGACTATTTTTAACAGATTAACAGAGTTGGAAGGGACCTTGTAGATCTTCTAGTCCAACCCCCACCCAAGCAGGAGACCCTACACCATTTCTGACAGGTGACAGTCCAGTCTCTTCTTGAAAGCCTCCAGTGATGAAGCTCCCACAACTTCTGAAGGCAACTTCTGTTCCATGGGTTGATTGTTCTCACTGTCAGAAAATTCCTCCTTATTTCCAGGTTGAATCCCTCCTTGTTCAGTTTCCATCCATTATTCCTGCTCTGGCCTCCGGGTGTTTTGGAAAATACGTAGCTTGACCCCCTCCTCTCTCTGGCAGCCCCTCAAATACTGGAAAATAGCTCTCCTGTCTCCCCTGGTCCTTCTCTTCAATAGACAGCCATGTCCAGTTCCTGCAACCGTTCCTCGTATGTTTTAGCCTCCAGTCCCCTCATCAGTCTGGTTGCTCTTCTTTGCACTCTTCCTAGAGTCTCAACATCTTTTTATAGTGTGGTGACCAAAACTGGAAACAGAACTCTAGGTGTGGTCTTACTACAACTTGTAAATGTAGTGTAGTTGGTGTAGATGTAGGGTGCAAAATAGGCACCTGAGTTGATCTGGTGCCCAAGTTGGCATCATCATGCTGTTGTTTCTTCTCCAAAATCTGCTTCAGGTGGACACGGTATGCAAATCCTTGTCTGGCCTTCAGGTGCTTTGGAAAATAGCTTGACCCCTCCTCTCTATGGCAGCCCCTCAAATATTGGAAGATGTTCTCCTGTCTCCCCTGGTCCTTCTCTTCACTAGACTAGCCAGACCCAGTTCCTGCAACCGTTCATCATATGTTTTAGCCTCCAGTCCTCTCATCATCCTGGTTGCTCTTCTCTGCACTCTTTCTAGAGTCTCTACGTCTTTTTTTATAGTGTGATGACCAAAACTGGATGCAGTACTCTAGGTGTGGTCTTACTACAAGTGTGGTCTTACTATTGGGAAGATGCTCTCCTATCTCCCTGGTTCTTCTCTTCACCAGATTAGCCATGCCCAGTTCCTGCAACATTCGAATTGAGTACATCTAATTCAAGGAATTGGGAATATCGAGTCTATTGAAAGAAGGACTGGAGTGACATGGTAGCCATGTTCCAAGATTTGAGGGGCTGCCACAAAGAAGAGGGGGGTCAATTTATTTTCCAAAGCAGCAGAAGACAAGACAAGAAACAATGGATGGAAACTAATCCAGGAGTAGCAACCTGGAATTCAGGAGAAACCATGAGGACAATTAATCAGTGGAACACTTGTCTCCAGAAGTTGTAAATGCTCCAACACTGGAACTTTTTAAGCAGAGATTGAACCACTATTTGTCTGTAATGGTGTAGGGTTTCCTGCCTAAGCAGGGGTTGGACTAGAAAGACCTCTAAGGTCCCTTCCAATTCTGTTATTCTGTTAATATCTTATTGCAAGCTGGGGTGAAAGCAGACCAAGTTATGCAAAACTATTGCGCCATGTTTATGCTGGAAAAACTGGAAAGATTAGTAATTCAGGGCCTAACATCCAAAACAATAACAATCCTAGGAAAACTTTTTAATTTTTGCATGTAGCTCCCATCTTCTCTGGAAGATGACAGAAAGCCGTTCGTCTGTGTCCCAAGAAATGGTTTGGCATTTTGTTTTGTTTAGGGATCATCTGTTCCCCTTCTCAATCAAAAATCATCATTTCAAAACAGATTAGCAGAGTTGGAAGGGACCTCGTAGGTCACACACACACACACACACACACACACACAACACACATTGCCCAAGCATTTCTGACCAATGACAGTCCAGAAACATTTGGGTTTTCTGCAGATTTGGGTTTTCTGTTGTGGGAACAGCAAAACCGTTTGATCCTGTGTTAGAGAGTGAGAGACAGAGGGAGATCAATAAAAAGCGGAATTAAATTGAAATTCCACTAAGCGGAATGTTTTAAATTCTTCTAATCTCATTGCATCCATTTTATCCATTCATTGGACCTTTCTAACTAAGTTTCAAAATCCTGGCCAGAATTCGGCTGTATTTAGGCACCATCGAAATGTTACGACTTTGGGATTTTTTAATTTTTGGAAGTGTGCAAATTCGACAAATAGCAGCAGAAACAGCTGAGCTAAATTTGGGAGTCACTCCAGACTTGGATATAAATCCAATTCGGAACTAACTCCCCCCCCTCCCCCCCCTTTGGGCTTCACTGCAAGATCTGAAACATTTTTCTTTAAACTTCGTAAACGAGACCACATGTTGCCGTATAAATATCCCCGATGGCTGGTCCTTGGAGCTTGTGCAGGTAGCTGGATTTTAACCTTGAAAAGAGAAAAGGCGGCCCTGGAATGAATTGAATTACAGCCTTGGCCGCCCAGCATTGGGGCTGGGCTGAGTTAAGGGAGCGACTGGTGTTTTAAGATCAGAGGGAGATCAAATGAGGAGTGACTTGGTGGTCTCAACTAGGAGGTTGCCGATGAATATGCAGTGCAGGATGGGGTGTGGTTTGCAATTAGGGGAGGAGGAAAAGAAGAATGAAAATGAGAAGAAGAGAAAGGAGGAGGAGGAGGGAGGAGGAGGAGGAGGAGGAAAAGAAGAGTGAAAATGAGAAGAGAAAGGAGGAGGAGGAAGAAAAGAAGAATGAAAATGAGAAGAGAAAGGAGGAGGAAGAGGAAAAGAGGAAGAACAAAAATGAGAAGAAATGAAAGGAGGAGGAAGAGGGGAAGGAAAAGAATGAAAATAGGAAGAGGGGAAAGGAGGAGGAGGAAAAAAGAAGAATCAAAATGAGAAGAAGAGAAAGGAAGAGGAGAAGGAAAAGAAGAATCAAAATGAGAAGAGGAAAGGAGGAGGAAAGAAAAAGAAGAATCAAAGAAGGAGAAAGGAGGGAGGGGAGGAAAGGAGAGATGGAGAAGAAGTGGAGATATGGAGAAGGTGAAGAAGTAGAAGAAAAGGAAGAGAAGTGGAAGTAGAAAAGGAGGAAGAGGAGGAGGAGAGGAGGTGGAGAGGAAGAGTAGGAGAGATGGAAAAAGTGAAGTGTAGAACAAAAGGAAGGGGAGAAGAGGAAGAGGAGGAGGAAGAAGTCAAAAGCAGTCAGGAGGAGGAGGAAGGGAAGGAGGAGGGGGAGGACAGGGGAAGAGGGAAGGAAGAAGAAGAAGAAGAGGAAGAAGAAGAAGAAGACGACGACTGTGGGGTTCTTGATGCTCTCTGAGCTTGGTTGTTTTCTTACAGATGTCTCATGACCCAACTAAATAACATCATCAGTGTTAGAAGATGACGATTCAAAAGTAGCCCTACCCATGATGAGGGGAAAAAATGGGATGGAGTTACCCAACTTTAAAAACACCTTTAAACCTGAAACAAGGGGGAAGAAAAGGAGGTATTCAATTTATAACCTGCCTCTTTGCCTCTGACTCATCTTCCTTACTCTTCCCTCCCAACTCCGAAGAAGAGTAAGGCGTTGAGCACCTCCTGGGTTGACTCTGTTTATGGTTCTTCTTCCAGGCTGGCCATGAAAACAACGACGAGACCAGGAATGGCCATTGGAAAACATTCTGCACGGCGCTAACAGGTTTATTTGAACCCCCCACCTCCCAAACGGTGGTATATTGACCACAGGTTCTGAATGAGAACCTTGTCCCCTATGCCTCCAGGTGGGAACCTTTGAAATGACCCATGGAAACATTTGGTTTTTTTAGAAAATAAAATCCGCCGTGAAAAATGAAGGCTGCTGCTTTATCCCGTCCTGAGCCGCCGCCTTCTTGAACATAGTCTCCATTCATTCTCTCTGCTGGAAAGGAGGCCGTTCTTTCAATGTCCAACTCCAAATGTGTTTATTTTCAAGGTTTCTAGAGCTGTCCGTCTCTTGTAGAACACGACTCTGGGTGGCTCACAAGAGTAATAAAATTATAGTGGTACGAGGGAGGGGGGAAACTCCTCCAAGTTACTGGTCAAACATCTACATTCATTTATCTATACAGGTGTTTTCAAGGTGGGCAATGTTAAGATGTGTGGACTTCAAGTCCCAGAATTCCTCAGCCAGACATATCTTAAAATTCCCAAGGTTGAGAAACACGTATATAGAATTCCCATATCCGTCATCGGATGTTGGCGATCATGATGGCGATCCTATTTTGATCAACAGCCACAACGAAAAAGTGCTGCTGAGTGTTATCCAAACTAATCCCTTAGATTTTGAAGCCACAATGTTCTTCTTCTGCCTGGATCTCCTTTGTCTTCAATCATTCCATGGAGGATTAAGTGAAGGATGCCGTATTTTTTCAGGTGTCGCATCTCATGTCCAAAATATTCTAACTTTTGCTTTTTTAATGGTTTTGATCATTTCCCTTGGCTTTTCCCAGCCAGCTTATTCCCGTCCTCATTTCTGATTTTGTCAACCCCGCTTATATGTAACAGCCACCTGTCAATCCACATTTCAAATGCTTTCTATCTGTCTGTCTGTCTGTCTGACTGACTGACTGACTGACTGACTCTATCTATCTATCTATCTATCTATCTATCTATCTATCTATCTATCTATCTATCTATCTATCTATCTATCTATTGTCTATATCATATAATATATCTATCGATCATATATCTATCTATATCTTATTATCTATCTCTATCATCTATATCATATATCTCTATCTCTACATCTATCTATCATCTATATCATTTAATATTATCTAGCATCTATATCATATATCTGTCTATATCTAATATCTATCTATCATCTATATCATATATCTCTATCACTCTAGCTATCTACCTATATCATCTATATCATCGTGTATATATATATATATGTATGTATGTATGTATGTATGTCATCTGTCTGTCTGTCTGTCTGTCTATCTATCATCTAGATCTATGTCTGTCTGTCTATCAATCATCTATATCTATGTCTGTCTGTCTGTATGTATGCCTGTATGATTTTTCTCACTTCAGGGCAGCTCATGCTGTTAAATTTTTCTAAATTGCTTGGATGATACAAAAACGCAGCTTTTTCCCCTGGAACTTGAGATGTTTTTTTCTTCTTCTTCTCAGCCACAAAACTATTTTTATACAATGTGTGGTTTTGCCCCTGACCCCTACGCTCTGTTGACAATTGTGTGAGTTTGCAAACAGTGTAACAGCAACACCTAGTGACTGAATACAAGAGTTGGAACAGCAACCTTACTCAAAAGGGGCGGGGGACACATTTTTTACACTTCCCAAGCCTGATGTGTTTATTTCAAAGCAAATCTCATCCAGAAGTCCGTCCTTCAAATCCCAGAATTCCATAGCCAGTATGACTGGCTGGGGTATTCTGGGAGTTGAAGTTTAAACTTCTTAAAGTTGCTGAGCTTACAACACACTCTGTCAGATTGATTGAACAGCTGTTTGAAAAGGATACCAATACATTCTTCCTATTTATGCTTGACATGTTCCAGACACTTCTGCCATCTTTTCCCCATCATTTTTCAGAGGTCCCTGAAAAATTAAGGTGTACAAAACATTAAAGGCAGCATTCTGTCAATAAGCCAGGCATCCGTGCAATCCAGGCCCTCCCCTTTGCAGTCATTATGCAGGAGTGTGGGAGGACCTCAAAGGGTAGGGAAAGCCCTGGGTTGCTGAAAAAATGGTCATAAGGACTACCTTTTAACAGATTAACAGATTTGAAAGGGACCTTGGAGGTCATGTAGCCCAACCCCCACACAAGCAGGAGACCCTACACCATTTCTGACAGATGGCAGTCCAGTCTTTTCTTGAAAGCGTCCAGTGATGAAGCTCCCACAACTTCTGCAGGCAACTTCGATTCCGTTGGTTGATTGATCTCACTGTCAGAAAATTCTTCCTTATTTCCAGGTTGAATCTCTCCTTGGTCAGTTTCCATCCATTATTCCTTGTCTGGCCTTCCGGTGCCTTGCAAAATAGCTTGACCCCCTCTTTTTGTAGCAGCCCCTCAAATATTGGAAGATGCTCTCCTGTCTCCCCTGGTCCTTCTCTTCACTAGACTAGCCATGCCTGGTTCCTGCAACTGTTCTTTGTATGTTTTAGTCTCCAGTCTCCTCATCATCCTGGTGGCTCTTCTCTGCCCTCTTTCTAGAGTCTTAACATCTTTTTTATAATGTGGTGACCAAAAATGGATGCAGGATTCTACCTGCATGATTCAGTTGTTGGCTGGTTTGATTTTCAATCACAATGGAAAGTGGTTTGTGGAATTTGAAATCTTCAGTTTTGGGGATCTCTCAATGTAAACCAGTCACTCAGGAGCACAACTCTTGTCAATCTGCAGCATATAATCTAATTCTCTCTGCTTCTCTCTGTGTCTCTGTCTCTGTGTCTGTCTGTGTCTGTCTCTCTCTCACTCTCACTCTTTCTCTCTCTATGTGTCTATCTCTGTCTCTCTTTTTGTGTGGGTGGGTCTATCTGTCTCTCTGTGTGTGTCTCTGTCTCTCTCTGTCTCTCTCTCTCTTCTGTTTCTGTCTCTCTGTCTCTCTGCCTCTGATTAAAATTGACATAAATTCTGGGATGAGTGAAATCCAAACCGCCTCCATGGCGAGTGATTTATCAGTTGGCCTGATTCCCAACGGATATTCATCTCATCGCAATAGCTCTGCCTTCCAAGTGAGAAGATATATCAATTTAACACTCCTTAGGGGCCCCAACAGATGGAGGAGAGAGCGAGAGCTGTTTCCTTACTATTTCTGCTCTTTCAGGGGGGCACAGGAGCAGATTCCCACCTTCCAGCTGGGACCCCCTCCTCCGAGCCCACAAAAGCTTTTGAAGCTACTCCTAAAACAATAGACGGATGTTTCTGAGCCGACCACCCAAGCTCTTTTCATGCCCTGCCAAAAACAGCTCCTTGGATTTTCTCGGACGATTCTTGTCAAGGATCACTTCGAATGTCATGGCAAATGCCCAAGCCCATCTTCTCCTGAAGAGAGGAGGAAATACTTCCAGGGGCCGAGGAATTTAAGCAATGCTACCTGCTCTGCACATGAGCCAAAGACATGGTGAACCAAATCCAGCTCTTCTTCAACAGGTTTCTGGCTCAAATTCCAAAATTGAAGTGGGTCCCGCTTCAAACATACGATGAACTGGGCATGGCTAGTCTAGTGAAGAGAAGGACCAGAGGAGACATGAGAGCATCTTCCAATACTTGAGGGGCTGCCACAGAGAGGAGTGGGGCAAGCTATTCTCCAAAGCACCTGAAGGTCAGACAAGGAATAATGGATGGAAACTGAACAAGGAGAGATTCAACCTGGAAACAAGGAGGAATTTTCTGACAGTGAGAACAATCAACCAATGGAACAGAAGTTGCCTTCAGAATTATGGCAGCTTCATCACTGGAGGCTTTCAAGAAGAGACTGGACAGTTGAGAAGATCTCCCCCTTCAAAAGTGCTTGGAGGTACAAATTTTTCCCCTCAAATAATAATGTACACAAAGCCCAACAAGTGAACCATTCAGAGTTAAGAACTTCCTGGGCCAAGGATGTAGGACTTAAATAGAGGAAAAGGTGGCCTGGAGCAGCCTGGGGAGAAGAGGGTTAGACCAGACCCACTTATGTGTGAGATAGATGACCTGACCATTTCGCAATTTAAAATCCATTGAGTTGGTTGAGACCTTCTGAACTAGCTGAAACGCAGCACCTGACATCAGCCGTCTGTCCCTTCACTGAGGTGATAAAATTTCTTTCTTTTTTCCCCCTCAAAGAGCTCCATCAAGGAATGCCCTGAATAGTAGAAATCTTTTGATATCCCTTGGTCCTTGTTTGAGTCCTGAAGTCAACCATACATCCACTGAGTCTTCTTCCCAACATCTGTCCTACCAAAAATCCAGAATGTCATAATTGGTGGAAAATGGGCATCACCTGTGAGGAAGATGAAGATACCGCTGATCTGGGGCATGTAGCTGTTGCCGCCTCTGATAATGTGTTTAGTTGTTGTTGTTGTTTTCAGATTAACAGAGTTGAAAAGGACCTTAAAGTTCATCTAGTCCAACCCCCCACTCAAGCAGGAGACCCTACACCATTTCTGACAGATGGCAGTCCAGTCTCTTCTTGAAAGCCTGCAGAGATGAAGCTCCCATAACTTCCAAAGGCAACTTCTGTTCCATTGATTGGTTGTTCTCAATGTCAGAAAGTTCCTCCTTATTTCCAGGTTGAATCTCGATCAGTTTCCATCCATTCTTCCTTGTCTGGATTTCGGGTGCCTTGGAGAATAGCTTGACTCCCTCCTCTCTGTGGCAGCCCCTCAAATACTGGAAGACTGCTATCCTGTCTCCCCTGATCCTTCTCTTCACTGGACTAGCCATACGCAGTTCCTGCAACCGTTCATTGTATCTTTTAGCCCTCAGTCCCCTCATCATCCTGGTTGCTCTTTCTAGAGTCTCAACCTCTTTTTTTATAATCTGGTGACTAAAACTGGATGCAGTACTCTAGGTGTGGTCTTACTACACCTTGTAGAAGTAGTGCAATTGGTGTAGATGCAGGGTGCAAAATAGGCACCCAAGTTAATCTGGTGCCCATGTTGGCATCATCATGCTGTTGTTTCTTCTCGAAAATCTGCTTCAGGTGGACACACTATGCAAATCTGGGGCTGGCATCCATTCCTGGAGAAGATGGAGGGTCATTAGAGGTATGGGAGGAAAAAATGGGGAACCTCTCCTGATGAAACCATGCCTAGCAGTGCCCTGCTTTCAAAAGCAGCCTGTTCCTTAGCTTTGAACGTAATTCTGGACCTTAGTCAGGGGAAGAGGGCAGGGTTGGCAAACATAACGTGGCTGGACCATCCAAAGCAAGAGCAACATCCATCACAGGTGACTTTAATGATGACGTTCAGCAGAACATCCATCCCCTCCATCCAGTCTACCTTTTCCCAAAGGCAGCTGTGGGAGAAAATAGCCACATTTGGGGATGAGAGAGAAATGAGATATTAAAATTAGAATAGAGTAGGGCTGGAAGGGACCTTGGAGGTCTTCTAGTCCATCCCCCTGCTCAAGCAGAACCTATACCATCTCAGACAAGTAAGTTTCTTCTTAAAAACCTCCAGTGATGGACCACCCACGATTTCTGAAGGCAACTGGTTAATTGTCCTCACTGTTAGGAAGATCTCCTTAATTCCAGGTTGCTTCTCTCCTGGATTAGTTTCCATCCAATGTTTCTTGTCCTGGCCTCTGGTGCTTTGGAGAATAATTTGACTCCTCTTCTTTGGGGCAGCCCCTCAAATACTGCTAATTCTTCTTTTCCTTAGACTAGCCGGACCCAAATCCTGTAGCCGATCTTCATATGGTTTAGTCTCCAGGCCTTTGATCATCTTAGCTGCTCTTCTCTGCACTTTTCCCAAAGTTTCAACATCTTTTTTTGTAGTAGGGTGACCAAAATTGGTTGCAGTGTTGCAGGTGTGTGGTTTTATAAAGGGAAACTAGTATGTGATCTTGATTCTATGCCTCTGTTAATACAACCAAGGATTGCATTAGCTGTTTTGGCTGCCACCGCACAGGGCTGGCTCATATTCAAGTGATCATCCACTAGGACTCCAAAGGTCCCTCTCACAGTGACTGTTTTGAGCCAGGCCTCGCCTAATCTGTACTTACACCTTTTATTTTTCCTGGCAAAATGTGAAACTTTGCTTTTCTCCACATTACACTTCATGTTGTTTGATAGGGCCCATTGCTCAAGTCTGTCAATATTTTTTGGATCCTGAGCCTGTCTTCTGGGCTGTTGCCTACTCCTGCCAGCTTAGTGTCGTCTGCAAATTTGAGTTCCCCTTCTATTCCCTCATCTGAGTCATTCATGAGGGTCCCCCTTGGTGAGAAAAACCTGTAAAAATCTTACTTGGGCACCGCGAAGGCCCCCATCTCATGGTCAAGAGTTGGTCAAGAGTTTCCTGTTATTTGGGATCGTTGCCAGTAAAAACCGAAGCTTGCTTTTTTTTAATTTAAAAAAAAAAGAAATTTAAATTATTTCAGAGACCAGAAGCCCAAATTGGCTGGGAAAGGTGGAATCAGGTCATCCCACCACTTTTTATTTCAAGGAAAGAAAATAAATAAAAAATGCTTTTGTCCTTTGGGGTGTCCAGTGACTTTCTCGCCTTGCAGTTTTGATGGCCACAAATAACCCCTGGACCTTTCGTGCCAATGTCAACTCAAAGCATCCCTGGCCTGCTCTCGAGTTGCCATAGGCAAGAAGGGGGAAACTGATGGAGCATCATGGCTGTCACAACCAGAAGCACATTCCATGCATACCTTTTTCAAGGCTGTCTCCCAAGTTACTTGCAACAGGCGGAGGGGCATGATCTCGACAGCTCACGAAAGTGCTCCGTTGGAAAATGTGATTTATGACACCCCCCTAGGAGGAGGGGAAACAGGGCCATCATTGGGCCATAAATTACGTGGGGTCAGAGCTGGCTTCACTTGGGCACCTGCCGACACTTTGCTCCTAATAAATAACTGGATTTCTTTTGAAGCTTGGCTCAAGGCTCATGGTTTAATTAGGAGAACCCTGACAGCTGTTTTCTACAGGTGTGTTTGTTTCCTCAGCTGTTGAACTTTACCTGCCTTCTCCTGAGACAACAATCCACAGCCGGCTGCTTCTTGTTAGGCCAACACAAGCTAATTAAATCCTCTTTGAAGCTGGCTTATCAGCAATACAGGGCACATTTCCTTGACTGCTGATCACGATGTTTGACCTGGCTCAGCTGGCATTGGGCTCCTGCCCAATTATCAATGCTCAACTTTTAGAGACATTTCATTCATTCTTTTCTTGCATCTTAACCAGGACAGGTAGCCCTCGATTTACAACAGTTCATTTAGTGACCGAAGTTACAACAGCATTGAAAAAAGTGGCTTATGACTATTTTTCACACTTAACGACTATTGTAGCATTCCCAAGGTCAGGCAATCAAAATGTAGAAGCTTGGCAATTGACTCATATTTATGACGGTTGCTGCAGAGTCCCGTGGTCACGTGATTCCCCTTTTGCGACCTTCTGACACCAGATTCCCTTAACAACTGTGTTACTGAGTTAACAACTGCAGTGATTCACTTAGCAACGGTGGCAAGAAAGGTCGTAAAATGGGGCAAAATTCACTAACAACATAAACGTCTTGCTTAGTTGTGGTCATAAGTCAAGGGATCCCTGTATTAGCTGTGAAAAGGTTACAGGAAAAGAAAGCTGAAGCAACAGGTAAACAATTGCAAAGTGAACAAAATGGATTGCTGACGGTTGGGAACCACTTGCAAGAAAATAATTCCATTTTTTCAACCAGGAACTGCCTAAATTCTTTCTCTCTAAAGCCCAAAGTTCTATCCTGAATCTTTTCACCACCCAGAACATCCGAAGACCCTCCAAAAAGTTTCCACTTTTTATCATTTATAAGGGGTTATGCAATTTATAATTGCATAACCCCTTTCAAAGCAGGTTTCGTATGCAGGCATCTCCCACATGTTTCCTTCCAAATGATGTCAAGATTACATCTAACAGATTAAGAGAGTTGGAAGGGATCTTATAGGTCATCTAGTCCACCACCACCCTGCCCAAGCAGGAGACCCTACACCATTTATGACAGATGAAAGTCCCGTCTCTTTTGAAAGCCTCCAGTGATGGAGCTCCCACAACTTCCAAAGGCAACTTCTGTTCCATTGGTTGATTGTTCTCACTGTCAGAAAATTCCTCCTTATTTCTAGGTTGAATCTCTCCTTGTTCAGTTTCCATCCACTATTTCTTGTCTGGACTTCAGGTGCTTTGGAAAATAGCTTGACCCTCTCCTCTCTGTGGCAGCCCCTCAAATATTGGAAGATGCTCTCATGTCTCCCCTGGTCCTTCTTTTCACTAGACTAGTCAGGCCCAGTTCCTGCAACCGTTCATCATATGTTTTAGCCTCCAGTCCCCTCATCATCCTGGTTGCTCTTCTCTGCACTCTTTCTAGAGTCTCTACGTCTTTTTTTATAGTGTGATGACCAAAACTGGATGCAGTACTCTAGGTGTGGTCTTACTAAGGTTTTATAATACCTCCCTTGATTTTGATTGTATCCCTCGGTTAATGCAACCTTCTAATCTGCAACCTTCCTCCCATAAACACCAACACACCAAGGTAGGAATCTATTTGGGGCCCTTCAACTCGATCCCTAGGAAAATCTCCACCTCCCCAAATTTTTGAAACACACAAGATGTGACTTTTTCAAGGGATACCAATTTCAAACAGGCATTCAGAGAAAAACAAAGAAAGACTCTGTGTGAATCCCAAACTCCCAGGACGCCAGAGGAAACACGGAAATGTTTAGCTAACTCAGGAAAGGTGGACTAAGTAAGCAAGCGAGCCCTGCCTTGTTTAAAGGCACCTCAAACCAGCTTGGGAGTTTACTCTGGAATCACACCGAGGTGCAAAATAGCTCTTTCAGTGCCTGCGTTGTTCTCCCGTTCCCACAATTCCACAACACCCACAATCCATTCCCTCCCCATTGCAAGTATCCTGCCTTGGTGGACCTGTTTTTGTAACAGCTGATCCATCCCAGGAATGTTGTCAATAAATAAAAAAAAATTGGCCTTTAGGAAATTTCCAAAAGAAGGATCATAGTGGCTGAGAAAAAAAATGATTACAAAATAGGTTACTGGGTTGTTGTTTTTTTGCCACCTTTGCAGGGCGAAGGGTAAGAGGATGGAGGGGTGTGTGATAGGCCTCAGGGGTAAAAAAAACCCCTCCATTTTGGATCTGGTTTGAGCTTGGATGGAAGACCACCAGGAAATCTCAGAAATCAAAAATATCTTGGAGAAAGTTGGTGTGTGCCAGTATCGTACTGCGACTGAACCCTCACACGAGTATATTAAAACCAGGCGCTCAAGATGAGGTTTACTTAATGATGCAATATAAGGAGTCCTAAACTTACGACCGCAATGGAGCAGAGGTGAGTTCCTACTGGTTTGGCCGAATAGATAAGTAACTTGGCAGCCTGAGTCACTGGAACCGGTAGCAACACAGGACTGCCACACATCCCAAACGGTTTTCCTATCACGGCACCATCTTGTTCTTCAGATCTGCGCATGCGCAGAACAATTTTCCTTACAGAAATTTATTTTTAAGGTTTTGCGCATGCGCAAAACCACTAGCCAGGAATTAGGAACAATATATAGAAGTGGCACACTTTGCAAGATAGCCATGAAAAACAGGTGACGTGACATTGAGTTATTTAACATAACAAGCGTAAGGGTTTAGTAGGGCTGAAATCCAAATAACCAATCAATATTATCTGTTATGCATGCATTATTAGGGGAAGGGCAAAGGGTTGAATGCGACCATCCCTTGACTATAAAAACTGCTGAAAGATTCTATTCTTGGCCCCTTTGGTTAGCTTTTCAAACTGGGGTCCTTATATCTTGATATATCACACCTTGTGTCCGGTGACTTATCGGCTTCAACATCAAGCAAGAGCCCAGTTTGGGGGACAACACTGGTAGCAACCTAGCCCTGCACCGGAGCCCCACATTTCAAGCAAAACATTTAAGGGAATTTTTCCCCGTTTTTGCCAGTGTTAAGTCAATCCCTCCAGTTGTTAACTTACTGTTATTAAGTGAATCTGGCGTACCCCCGACGTTAAGTGGACCACAGCAGTTGTTAAATTAGTACTAACCAGGTTAAGTGACTCTGCCTTCTCCTTGGACTTCGCTTGTCAGGTCGCAAAAAGGGGTCAAGTCACACCCACCCACTTGGATACTGCAACTGTCATAAATATGAGTCAGTTTCCAGTTGGGAAAGCTGCAATGGTCATTAAGTGTGAAAAAATGGTCATAAGCCACATTTTTCAGTGCTGTTCTAACTTCAAACGATTATTAAATGAAGTGGTTATTGTATTTTTATGGCTTCCATGTTATGCGGAAGGCGCAGTGGTTAAAGTGCAGTACTGCAGGGCTACTTCTGCTGATCAGCAGCTGCCAGCAGTTTGGCTGTTTGAATCTCACCAGGTTCAAGGTTGACTCAGCCCTCCGTGCTTCCGAGGTGGGTAAAATGAGGACCCAGATTGCTGGGGGCAAGAGGCTCACTGTCAACCGCTTAGAGTGGGCTGGAAAGCACTGTAATGCGGTAGCGCGGTCTAAGTGCTATTGCTAGTACTATTTCCCTTCCTCCCTCCCTTCCTGTGCACATTGGTTACAATTAAGCACTGCAGGCTAATTCTGCCCACTGCAAGTAGTTTGATCCTGACCGGCTGAAGGTTGACTCAGCCTTCCCTTCTTCTGAGGTGGGTAAAATGAGGACCCAGATTGTTGGGTGCAAGAGGCTGACTCTGTAAACCACTTAGAAAAGGCTGGAAAGCACTGTGATGCAGTATATGAGTCTGAGTAATATTGTTATTCCCCTTCCTTCCTTCCTTCCTGTGCACATTGATTACAATGAAGCATTGCAGTCTAATTCTGCCCACTGTCAGCAGTTCAATCCTGACAGGCTCAAGGTTGACTCAGCCTCCCATCCTTCCGAGGTGGGTAAAATGAGGAGCCAAATTGTTGAGGGACAAGAGGCTGACTCTGCAAACCACTTAGAGAGGGCTGGAAGCACTGTGAAGTGGTATATAAGTCTTAGTGCTATTGCTATGAACTATGGTTACAATAAATTTATTAGGTCACTGCCCTGGTTTTTTTCATTGGCTATTGACATCTTCTTTGCCCTTAGAAAAAGAGGAGGACTTCGCAACTGACAAGTTCTCTTTTTCCCCCTCTGCCTTCATTTGCTCCTTGGGGAATTTTCTTTTTATTTGATCTCTGAAGTGTTGGCTGCAAATGGGTTTCAACTGCCCTTTCAGGAAAGTCCGTAGTACAATCATTTGCGCATTCGAGGGATTGGTGCGCCTGGAGAAACAGAATTAACCGGGGGTGTTTGGGATCCTCACCTTCATCCCGAAAGCCATGCACAGGCGAGAGACATATTGCAATTTTCTAAAGATAACTTTCCTTCAGCCTCCCTTTGCAGCTTTTCCCTGCTGAGATTTAGAAGTTGCTTTGTGGGAGCATTAAGTTTATTGGGTCTAATTGGGGCATGTGGTTCTGGGTCCCCAATATAAAACTAACAGTATATTAAACAATGAAATGGAGTTTCAATAAAGAGGGGGGAAAGTTCTTTTGGAAATAAAAAAAAAGCTGTAGACTCCTCCTGCCCCCTACGGGCCACACTTGGAATGGCACCATCTGTCCCCTGGCAAAAGTTTTACTCAACATATTCACATTTCTAGCAACTTGCTCTATTCTGAAGCAACCTTGGGGAGGATTTATGGAACACGATCTTGATCAAAAGGCTGCACCGTACATTATCTGAGCCAAGGCAGTTGCATTAAGCACGCTCAGTCCATCCAGTACTTGGTGGGGGAAGGACACCTACAATATTTACAGCCTCAAGGTTCGTTTCTGCAATCTACTGGGGGTGGTGGGGGATGTTTAACTTAAACAATGCGGTTCTGAGCATCGAACAGAGAAAACTTCAGCTGAGCACTATAAGGTACTTTTCTCAATTCACTTCTTAATCCTAGGATTGCTGTTGCCTTTGGGCTGGAAATATTGAATCCCTGGCTTGTCTTAAGACATCAGCAATTTTGTCTGCAGACCTGGAAAATGCATAAGTAAATTGGAAGGTCTGAAACTTTTAAGGAAGAGCAGCTATTTATTTTCCCCCATGCCTTGGCAAGATTTAGGAACAGGATTCAGCCCGGTTTTACTTTGGGGCCACAGTGCTAGCAAATGATCTTAAATGCGGAGGGTTAAAGGAAGAGATGGTCAAATGATTCAAAGATCTTCTTCTTCTTCTAATGACCCTATAATACCTTGTCCAGTTGTCTGGACAACTGAGTGGAGTGAGCACAGTGTTTGAATGGCCAGATGCCCTTCCTGTTGCCAATGTGGAGTTTTGTTCAGCAGATGTATTCTCATCGTGCCCAAAGAGAAAAATATCTGCCTCTGCTTAGGATCGAACTCACAGCCTCCCGATTGCAAGAGCTCCACCTCTAGGCCACTGACCACTCCTTTTATCCATGCCATTCCATCATTATTATCGTCTTTCAAGGACCACATAATCCCTGAGGGTTGGAGTCTAGGCAACTGAATGAAGCGGAGTGTTTACTGGCTGGATGCTCTTCTCGTCACCAATGTGGAGTTTTGTTCAGCAGATATATTTCTCATCGTGCCCAGAGAGAGAAATATCTGCCTCTACCTAGGATCGAACTCACAGCCTCCTGACTGTGAGGAAAGACCTCCACCTCTAGGCTACCTGAGTAAAAGATATTAGAGAGTAATCAATAAAATGAAGAAAGTGGCCGCATCCTTGCCACTGAAGTCTCTAAAGAAGATTGGGGCTTTGACAGTGTGATTGTGTGCCGCCACCTTGACTTTTTTGACCTTCAGATGCAGAGAAAATTTTCAAAATTTTATTTGGCTGCCTTGCCGAACAAGCATGACCACCACAAAGAAATGGGAGACCTGCACTTGGCTGGAAATAAATCTTTCCCTCTCTCTTTTTTGGTTTTGTTTTTATTCATTATTGAAACAGGAACGCAGGGCTTCGTCATGCCCAACCCAACTTGTCTTCTGGCTGGCTTTGAGCCACCCCCCCTCCCAAAAACCCAACAAAACGAGAACAAAAACAATGAACCAAACTTCACTTTTCATAGAAAGGGGGGGGGAGAACCTTTTTAGAGCAAGCTGCATAAATATTTACAATTTGCAGTTTTCTATGTACAAGTTGTGTTTCTATCATACAACTCACTATGCACAGTTTGGTTGTACAAAAGATAGATATATTTCCCCCCCCCTCCCTCCCCCACCCCATGCTCCCTTGTACAGTTCAAATAACATTGCTCTTCGTTGTCGCCTTATTTTGTGTGGGTGTATGTTTGCACAAACGGCAAGGCAGAGAACACTTCAAACTTTAATAGGTTAACATAGCTTCCTCTTATTCCCCCGCTCCCCACCGGTCCGGATTGCACAATTTATTTATTTATTCGTTGTAAAAAAGGTGATCGCAAACAGCACGGTTAAGACCTATCGCATGTCACTAAAATAGACGTCAATGTTGCAATGGGCAGAGAGCATGGCTTTTCTCTGAAGCAGACACAGGGCGTGGCGTTCGCCTGGCGTGGAGCTAATGGTCAGCATAGACGGTGCTGCCCTCTCTGAGACTGGGCTGAGTGATGTGGAGTTGTGTGGGGTGGGGGGAGATGGAGGGTTTGCCAAGATCGATTTGGCACACAAATGTGCCCGTAGGTAAGTCTGTGAAGGTTCCCAGTCATCTAGATACGGGGTAGAGTTGTCTGGAAGCTGAGCCAGGGCAACTGGAGTTCCTCTCCTTTTTGGTTTGAAATGTTTTGCTGAATCAAAATGAGAAGAGAAGAAGGAGGAAGAGGGAAAGGAAAAGAAGAAGAAGAGGAGAAAGGAAGAGGAAAAGAAGAAGAATCAAAATGAGAAGAGAAAGGAGGAGGAAGAGGGGAAGGAAAAGAAGAATGAAAATGAAGAGAGGGGAAAGGAGGAGGGGCAGAAAGGAGAGATGGAGAAGACGTGGAGAGATGGAAAAGGTGAAGAAGTAGAAGAAAAGGAAGAGAAGAGAAAGTAGAACAGGACAAAGAAGAGAAAGAGAGGAGATGGAGAGGAAGAGGAGAAGGAGAGACGGAAAAGGTGAAATGTAGAACAAAAGGAAGGGGAGAGGAGGAAGAGGAGGAAGAAGTCAAAAGCAGTCAGGAGAGGAGAAGGAAGAGGAAGGGGAAAAGAAGAGGAAGAGAAGAAGGAAAAAGAAGAGGAGGAGGAGAAAGAACAGGCGAAAGAGGAGGAGGAGAAAGAAGAGGAGGAGGAGGAGCTTGAAGAAGCAGCAAAACGTTACAAAACCCGAAGAAAACCAGGTTCAGTTGCCATAACTCGGCTCCCCTTGAGCCTCGTGCCAGGCCACCGATTCAGGCACTCAAAAAGGCGGGTCATTGCATTTCCACTAGGATAGATGCACACACACAAACACAGTAGGTATCCATCAAACCAAAGAGAACGTGCCTGTGTTTGCACATTCACGTACACCCACAAACACACAGAAAGAAATACAAGGCAGAAATCACCTTTCGGAAAGGAAGGAGGGTTTGAGTTTTTGGGGGGGTTGGATCATAAATCCCTCCCTGGAATGTACCGCTTGCAAACTCTGGCAAGGGGTGACGTCTCTATGTTGTGTTCCAGTGGCATTTGTGTGTACCTGTGCAGTCCAAGGGAGACTCGGGCAGGGGCCTCCAACCACGGCTTTACGACTTGTGGACTTCCAACTCCCCAAATGTTGGCTGATGAATTCTGGGAGTTGGAAGTCCATAAATGGTGTAGGAACTCCTGCTTTTGGGGGTGGGGGTGTTGGACTAGGATGTCCTACAAGATCCCTTCCAACTCTGTTATCTGTAAGTCCTAAAGTTGATTTCAGCCTGGTTGAATCACTGCCGAGTTACCTTGTTGGCAACAAAGCCATCCTAAGCTGAACTAAGAGATTGGAGGAGGAGGCGGCGATGCTATGGATAAGAAATTTACACAGCTGTAGGAAAGTCTAAAGCACAGCAACATGAATTTTTGGGAAGAAGAGACAGGTTGAAGCAAAGGGCTTAGCGCATTTTCTATCCATATGCACCACACCTGTCTTGTATAAACCTCAGGTAGATCTGGAGCTATCCAAGCCATGCCAGATAACTTGGCACCTTTGAAAAGTCTACATCTTCAACAACAATTGGGCAAGGTATGTCTCAAAAGCACAGCCTTTGTGAGGGCTTCACTCTTGCTGAGTTGAAGGTCATCAACTTGTATGTCGGGTTCAAAAAAGCCATTTTGCATGTAGGCTTCCTGAATTTGTGAGCCAACTGCGAAGTTGGCTCCTTCTCTGGGGTGGTCCTCCGGGGAAGAGCCCTGTGTTGGCCAAAAAAGAAACATCAAGCCACTTTTATGGCAGCACTCAAGAAGAAAAAGAGAAAGGTTGACTTCTTGGAACTGACCTCAAATCAACTTGGAAAGATCGATCAGGAGATGTTTCAATGAAACAAAAATCAAGGTTGGCTATTCTATCATTGACTTTCAACGATTGAGTTAAAGATTTGGCTTTGATCGATCGGAGGAGAAAAAAAAATCCTACTGAAGGGTGAAAGATAGGAGCTGCAGGATTCTTCACTGCAAGCTAGTTTCCAACTGTCATCACTTCTTCCCCACAGCACAGACAAGAAATGGAGGCAAGATTTGGTTTGAAGATGCCGTGGCCCCTAAGGAGTTTTCTGACTGCAAAACTGAGATTCAAAGGCAAAAAAAAACCCTGATGGTGGAGCCTCCGTAGTCAATCCCTCTTCTCAACAACTTCAAGGCACGTCTGTTGGGTGACGCTTTTGATCTACGATTGCCCCCCTTCCCAGCTGCAGCTCTCAAAAGCAAGATGGCTAATTGGTGGTTTTCAAAACAAGGCAGCGGATTAGAACACACAAAGTTGTGGCAGGCTGGGTGGGCATCCCTTCTCTTCCACCTTTAGTTTCGTTTGCTTGCCTATCGGTGGTCCTTGTAAGCTTTGCATCAATGAGGCCAAGAATAAACAGCATGGGAGCTCACCAAGGTACAACAGACAACATTGCCTCCCCTTGTAAGGTAACATATGGACAGTGACTGGATCTGAATCTGTTTAAGGCAGATGCATGATCTTACTGTGTGGAAAACTGGGTATGTGGGATGTACACGGGGCATGCTTAATTGTTCTTGTCCCAGAAGAACTTGAGGTTCTTCAAAGCTGGACAGTCTTCCTAAGATAGTGAAGAACACCATGGCCCTGACAACTATCTAGAGCAGCTTTTAAATGTTGTGGCCCGCCAGCAGAGCAGATTCAGACAGTGAGGAGGTTGGGGAGGAACATGAGCTAGTCCTGGAGTCTGGGGAAGGCTTTGATGAGGGCTCTGTGTCAGAGGCAGAGAGGGGTTGAGGGCCATGTGACAGTTATCAGCTGCCTTCGGAGCTGGAGATCAGTGAGGCAGAAGAACAGCTGGAGCTGTTCCCAGTGTGCACATGTGCAGAGTTGCCAGGAGAAGGGAACAAATAAGGAACAAAGGCTGACTCAGGAGTAACGCACAGGTGGACGGTGAATGGCCCCTCACATAGGGAACAAAGTGGAGCGAAAGGGGAGGGGAGTTAGCAGGAGTTCAATTCTTTAGGGTGAAGATCTGTTCCTGACTCCTTGCCAAGTAATTGCTGCTACAGCATGGAGTTTGGAAGGTATCAGCCTGGCAGCTCTCCAAGCCTGATAAAAAATCTGTGGTTGTGAAATCTCATGACTGTTGGCCGGGACTTTGCTGGAGAGGAATTCCCTTTAAAGTGAAATAAAAGGGGTTTTATCGGGACGAGGAGTCTTGAGAAGCCTAGGCAGGACACTAAATGCCAACTCCTGTAAGCTTGATTTTCTTTGTTCCTTGTGAGATAGTATCTGCTATTGAAGTATTTAGCAAGATCTGGCCTTGTCTCAAGTAGGTTTTGGGGTTTCTTTTTAACAGAGGACTACTATGCTGAACTCTCGTTGTGTGGGGGCTTCATCACTTGAGACATTCAAGAAGAGATTGGGCTGCCATTGGTCAGAAATAGTGTAGGGTCTCCTGCTTGGGCTGGGGCAAATGGACTAGATGATCCCTTCCAACTCTGTTAATCTGTTTCTGTTAATTTATTCCCCACATAACTTGTCTATCACCAGAACCATCTTTAATTGCAGGTCCTTCATTGTTAAGATTTAACTGGGGGTGGGGAAGTGGGGACATTCTTCAGCCCAATTGGCCCGAATCCTTTAGCTTCAGAAACCCAGAAGTTTTAACAGATGGAAAACAGAGAGATTTTTCTTAATTCCCCCCACCCCTAATCCCCGAATCTTTTCTGAGCTTTTTTTACATATGCCAGTTTGCAAAAAATTAATAATGCATGCCGGAGTTTAATATACTGTAACAAGCAGCTGCATCGATAGGAGAAAATGAAGAGGATGAGTTAGAACAAAAAAAAAAATGGTTGGGAAAGCAAACTTCACCGTAGAAATAAATTTAAATCATGTTGGGCCGATACCAACAGTGTGATATTGTCCTTTTTCAGCTATGCCAACATGGCTCCGGTCTGCTCCAGAAAAAAAACCTCAACTACCTGGGATCCTTGGCCTCAAGAACTCAGTAAGGGAAACATCTGACAACCATCCATCGAAGGCAGAATTTCCCAATCTTAGCCACTTTTAAGTAATATGGACTTCCAACATGGCTGGCTGGGGAATGCTGGGAGCTGAAGTCCACACAGCTCAACGTTAACAAGGCTGAGATTCATTGTTCGCGGGTAGGACAGGGAAAGGAAAGGAAGGAAAGCAGATGACCAAGTGAGACCACTTTGAATTATAGGTATGGTGGTTTGTGAGAGCTAAAGGGGGGCGGGAGGGAGCCTCTCCCCACACCCCTGCCCCAATTCAAAAACTACCTATGTCAACTTTCCTGCAAGATTCTCTTATTCTTCTCAAACAATTCTTTCTATGATGGCCTCCCTTTGCTTTATCCCTACAGGTGGATTATAAGACTCTGGAAATGATATGTGTGGATGTGTATCTGGGTGTGTTTGTATGTGTTTGTCTGCATTAATATATATCTATATATATCTATATATCTATAGATATAGATATATATTCACATTTCTTTTTTTAATAAAAGAGCTATGTTAATACATTCTACTGAATTACAGGACCATTTGGGTGGATTGTGGTTACCTCTGGACATTTCCATACAATGGACAAACAGCTCAAAAAATCTCGCACACCACATAGAAATCCCTCTGTGTACAAGGGTAGCGACCAAAAAGAAAGAAGCAGCATATAACACTGTTTTAGAGTCTTTCCTCGCACCCCCCCCCCAAAAAAACCCGAGAATTAAAAAATAACCCTCTGAAATTATCTGGCATCGTCCCCCCCCCCCCAATGTAACAAAAATATACCCTGTCGATCAATATTTCTCAAGCTCAGCCGGATGAAGATGGGTGGACTTCAACTCCCAGAATTCCCCAGTCCAGGGGGATGCTGGGAGTTGAAGTCCCCCTGTCTTAAAGGGGCCACGGTGGAGAAACACTGCTATAGATGATACCCACAGCAGCAGGGGTGTCCAAACGTGGGAACTTTTAAGACTGTGGACTTCAACTCCCAGAATTCCAGGAGCTGAAGTCCACAAGTCTTAAAGTTCCCACGTTTGGACACCCTTGCCCTAACGTCTAGAGGAATTGTCCCTAATGGATATTCCAATTTCTTCTCCCCACTGTCCCAAATAACCTTCTCTCTTTTGGTTTTTCTCCTTGACGTCCATCTCTGCACCCCAAGTTCCAGCTACCTGCTTCTAACGTGTTCCAAGTTCACACTTAACAAGGGCACAGAGCAAGGAGAAAGACCCTCCTACCCTCCCTGCTTTGAATGACTAGAAATGAGATCTGTAATTCATTGGATCGCCTTGGGTCATCGTCTCTAGATGACCAACCACCCGCAGCTCCACCATGGCAGTCCCTCATTAAGCTAAGATGAGGAGCTACGGGGAAAGGGGGTTGGATGGTATGTGATTCAAGTATTAGGTCACCAGCCCATCCCAAGAAGGTACTTGGGGCTTCACTGGAAGGTGAACCTCAGCAAGAGTTTAACCAAGCCAACACTCTTCCTTCACCCTCTTTTCCTTTCTTTTCCTTTCTAAAGGAGAACGTTGACGCAGAAAATGTGACCCCACCCCTGAGTGTTGAGTAGACTTGGCCATCTCAAAGCGCCTACCTCTTGGCCATCAGCCTCATCCCAAATCTGATGGGGTGGTGGGCTCCATTTCCTGGTTGTTTTTAAGGCTTCAAATCTATTTAACTTTCTTTTGTTGTGGTGGGTTGTTGTTTTTAAATACCCTCTTTCCAGATGTCATAAAAAATTAAACAAAAGGACTCCCCACCCACCCCCAAAACAGCTCCGGCAGCTGATCTGAAGGAGACACACTCCCAGAATCCCCCAGCCCTGACCCGTTCCATAGCCACCACGTCCATCTGTCCATTGGTCTTCCCGTCACACGTCTTCTCTCTTCTCATTCACTGTCCGAGAGGGTCTCATACTGTGAAACCAGCAACGGTTTTGGCTCCTCTTCCCAGCCATGGTTCTGGGTGCTGGCGTTGCCCTGCAGAACGGTGGCCGTGGGGGGTGGCGGGCCGGTCACGACTCCTGTGGAAAGTCTCACCGTCAAGGGGTTGTATGGAAATGGCGTTGAACCTGCAGGATGACAGAAAGGAAGGCAGGAGAATGGCGTTGAGGAGCCTCGTCCAAGAATTTGGTAGGAAGTTAACCTTGGTGTGCAAGAGACACCCCCCATTTCTCCTTTCACACTTCCTCGCACTTGCAGAGTTCACACCAAGAGCGTTCCCCTTTTGAGAAGACCTTCTGAGGCGAAAGAACTGGCCCTCAGCACCACAGAATCCCATCTATGGGGGAGTTCATAACTCTTGGAAAGTCGTGGTGCGACCAGAACAATCTGGAACTAAATGCACTGAAAAGTGTAGAAATGGTGGTAGACTTTATGAGAAACCCCTTCCCCCATACTTCCACCTCTTACAATACTAGACATCACAGTATCAACAGTAGAAAAGTTCACGTTTCTAGTTCTATCCTATCTCAAGACTTAAAATGGACACCTAATATCAAAAACGTCATCAAAAAGCACAATGTTCTTTCTGCGTCAACTCAGAAAGTTCAAGCTGCCCAAAGCTGATTCTCTTCTACAGAGGAATTATTGAGTCTCTCATCTGCACCTCCACAACGGTCTGGTTGGCTCTGCAACCAACAAGACAGACAGAGACTTCAGAGGATAATCAGAACTGCAGAAAAAACAATGGCTACTAACTTGCCTTCTATTGAGGACCTGTATACTGCACGGTCAAAAAGAGGGCTGTGAAAATATCTACAGACCGCTCGCATCCTGGACATAAATTGTTTCAACTCCTACCCTCAAAACGACACTATAGGACACGGCAACCCAGAACAAGTAGACACAAGGACTGTTTTTTCCCGAACGCCATCACTCTGCTAAACAAATAATTCCCTCAAAACTGTCAAAACTCTTTACTAAGTCTGCATTACTATTACTATTAGTCTTCTCATCGTTCTTATCACCCATCTCCTCCCACTTCTGACTGCAGGTCTGTAGGTTTGTTGCTTGAATCCTTATCACTTATATTGATTGTTTCCTGATTGCTTATTTGTACCCTATGACTATCATTAAGTGTTGTTCCTTAGGATTTGTGACGAATGTATCTTGTCTTTTTATGTACACTGAGAGCATCTGCACCAAAGACAAATTTCTTATGTGTCCAATCATACTTGGCCAATAAATAATTCTGTGCTATTTATTCAATGAAGGAAGAAAAGAAGGAAGGAAGGAAGGAAGGAAGGAAGGAAGGAAGGAAGGAAGGAAGGAAGGAAGGAAGGAAGGAAGGGGAAGAAAACAAAAGGTGGAGGGAGGGCATATGCCCCAAAGACAAATTCCTTGTGTGTCCAATCATACTTGGCCAATAAAATAATTCTATTTATGGAGATTCTCAGTCATCCAGGTCATGGTTGTCCCAAAGGTGCTTTTTCAGGAGGCAACTGGACTTCCTTGTAGTTTTTTTTTTTTTTTTTGAAGACTTTTAGCTTCTCATCCTGGAAGCTCCTTCAGCTCCCCACCATCCAGTCAGAGCTGAAGAAGCTTCCAGGATGAGAAGCTAAAAGTCTTCGAAGAAAAAACAAGGAAGTCCAGTTGCCTTCTGAAAGAAGAGCCTTTGGGACAACTCTTGGGAAGGGAGAGAAGAAAAAGGCTCAGAGGGAGACATTCCAGATGAAGCTCTAGAGAAGTAACCAGGGCACCCAAACCACATGTCCTTGACTGGACAAACCACGTCAAGGTCCAAATTCTTAGAGACCTCTTGATGGTCCTCATTCCTTGTCTCACCTCTGATTCATCGACCTCTAGGAAGATGGCACCATGCATAAGTGGTGTAAGAAATGAAATTCCAATGCTGTCACCTGAAGATAAGGTCACAGAAACTGTTGCTGGTTTATTGGTTATAGCCCACCCTTCCTTGAGGAGCAAAAAGGAGTGTAGAAACCCCCTCCTCTTTTTCTAAGTAACAAACTGTTCTGACATAGGCTTCACAAAATAACGGAGCAGATCCTTGTCCCGACAAAACCCCTGTTTATGAAGCTAATGCAAATTGCTCTCATTCATATCCAGCAAAATCCCAGCAAACAGTCTTTCAAGGGTGAATTGACAACCACAGACTTATCAGGCTTGGAGAGCTGCCAGGCCGATATCTTCCAAATGCAACTGTACAAGAAAATACTTGACAAGGAGTCTCTAAGAGTCACAGACAAATCTTCCCACTAATTAAGCAAAATAATTGCCTTCTGAAAACTCCCCTCCCGTTTCACTCCTCTTTTATTTCCTCTGGGAGGGGCCATTCATCGTCCACCTTTGCCTTTACTCCCGAGTCGGCCCTGCTGCCTTAACTGTTCCCTTCTCCTGGCAGCTCTGTGCATGCGCACATCAGGAACAGGCTCCAGCTGTTCTTCTGCCCCAGAGTCTTCCCCAGACACCAGGGCTGACCCATGTTCCTCCTCACTATCTGAGTCTGCCACCAGTTCTGCCGACCGCTGGTGAGCCCAACACAACCCTGGGATCTAGGTTGGCCTGAGAGAGAGTGACGGGCCCAAAGTCACCTTAAAAAGTTCCACAATGAGGAAGAAGGGAAGTCCAGGTGTCATTGGGGCTAACTTACCATCTTCATACCCACACCAGCCTACCTTCTCAAAGTCATCTGCTGCCCTGCTTCCACGTGCCAATATTGAATGAGACTTACATCTCATGTCCTCCAAAGCTTTCCTACAACATTCCCATGTAAGATTTTGTTGGGCCAATGCAGAAGACCCATTGTCACTTGAGGACTTCTGTAGCTACGGAGACTGAACCCAAGTCTCCTCATTCCAGGTCCAGTCCTTCAACCACTCACCTTGATGGCAGTCTTTTATATTTGGGCCACCTTCTACTCTACTGGTTGCTATGACTGATAATGCATTTCCCAGCCAAGCTGCTGTGTGGTTGCCTGTTCAACACATTTACACTATATTGCCAAAAGTATTCGCTCAGCCATCCAAATAATCAGAATCGGGTGATCCGATCACTTCCATGGCCACAGGGGTATAAAATCAAGTACCTAGGCATGCAGACTGTTTTTACAAACATTTGTGAAGGAATGAGTGGCTCTCAGGAGCTCAGTGAATTCCAGTGTGGAACTGTGATAGGATGCCACCTGTGCAATAAATCCAATCGTGAAATTTCCTCGCTCCTAAATATTCGACAGTCAACTGTCAGTTGCATTATAAGAACGTGGAAGTGTTTGGGAACGACAGCAACTCAGCCACAAAGTGGTAGGCCACATAAACTAGTCCAACGTCAATGTGTGACCTCACAAATGCGCTTCTGGAAGAATGGTCAAAAATCCCCATAAACACACTCCTGAACCTTGTGGACAGCCTTCCCAGAAGAGTTGAAGCTGTTATAGCTGCAAAGGGTGGACCGACACCATATTGAACCCTATGGATTAGGAATGGAATGTCACTTACAGTAAATTCATATGCGAGTAAAGGCAGGTGAGCGAATACTTTTGGCAATATTGTGTATCTCCAACTCCACCTATTGTAGAAGTGCAGACAGAGATGGGTGATGGAGTTAAGTGAGTCATCAGCCTAGAGTTGTCACATTGCCACAAACATTGTCTAAACCAACCCTTCCAGAATTTAATTGATCCTTATCTTACGCCAATTTAGTGTTGAACTTCATTTGGCCAGATTCTTTTGTGTGGGCTTGAACATGCCACAATCTAACCCGATTCTCTGCGCCTGACACTCCTGGGAATTGCAAACCTGGTGTCGAAGGACGCACTAGTACCTGTGGATGATGGCCTGTCCTCCCAAACCCGGTTGGTTAGAGGTGTCCTCCTGTTACAGTCCCCGTCGGAGTGAACGGACGAAACAGATGGCGGCCTCTCGGTGGTGGAGGACAGGCCGGGTGCTGGAGATCTGGCCTTCCGACTGTTCGCTCTGGCGGCAGCCTTTGGTTTCCCCCCTCCTGTAAGGGGGAAAAAAAAGAAAACATTTTCGAACTCCCAGGAGAAAGTCATACTACGTCAGGAGTGTCAAACTCAAGGCCCGTGGGTCAGTTCCGGCCCACGGTGTGCTTAGAACTGGCCCGCGGGACGGCCATGGACACTGCGTCCTGGGGGGGGGGGGGCTCTGCCAGTGAAAATGGAGCTCAGGTGGGCCTGCGTGGCTGAGGTTTGCAGGAGGCTGCTGCAGCCTAAAACGGAGCTCGGGAGCCTGTTTCCACTGGCAGAGCGCTTGGGCCACCATAGGAGCCCCCGACACAAGTGACATCGAGCTGGCCACGCCCCCTGCCCCACCTGAGGTCAAACACAACCCTGATGCAGTCCTCAATGAAATTGAGTTTGACACCCCTGTACTACGTCAAACCAGTGAAAAGGTTTGGTGCCCTCCCAACGCATCTTCCCAGGGACTTAGTCACAACAGAACAAAGAGGCTTAGCAGGTAGCAGAAAAAGGGAGGGGGGAGAGAGAGAGAGAGAGAGAGAGAAAGAGAGAGAGAAGGCTGAGAAACAAAGAAAGACCTCCCCCCTTTTCACCCCAATGACAGGTAGTCCTTGACTTACGACCACAAGAGAGGCCAACATTTCTGTTGTCAAGAGAGATTTTTGCTAAGTGGGTTTTGTCCCATTTTATGACCTTTCTATGCGGTTGTTGTTAAGTGAAATGCTGCCGTTGATAAAAGTTAGTGGACTTTTGCTTGTCAGAAGGTCACAAAAGCGGATCACAGCAACGGTCAAAATATGAACCAGTTGCCAAGCGTCTGAATTTTGATCTCGTGAGATGCAGCAGAGGTCATAACTGTGAAAAAAACGGTCATTCACCGAAGACTCTCTGTATTAGCCAAGGTGGCGCAGTGGTTAAATGCAGCACTGCAGGCTACTGCTAGATCAGCAGGTCAGCGGTTCAAATCTCACCGGCTCAGGGTTGACTCAGCCTTCCATCCTTCCGAGGTGGGTAAAATGAGGACCCAGATTGTTGGGGGCAATATGCTGACTCTCTGTAAACCGCTTAGAGAGGCCTGAAAGGCCTATGAAGCGGTATATAAGTCTATTGCTAAAAAAAAAAAAATTAACTCCAAAGTTTGCCAAGGATCGCAGGAGGGGGCTGTAGAGTATTAGACCCTAGCAAAATTTGGGGCTAACGGCTGTCCCTTCCTGAAATTAGAATAGAATAGAGCTCCAAGGTACCTTGGAGGTCTTCTAGTCCAACCCCTTGTTTAGGCAGGAAACCCGACACCACTTCAGACAAGTGGTTGTCCAATATCTTGAAATGAAAGCTCCTGCTCCTGCTCCAAAGATTAACTGTTCTCAAAATAAGATCTGAAGGCCAAGCTCTTATGAAAATAGGGGAGGGGGGGTGTTTTCTCCCCCAAAACTTTGCAGGTAGGGGCAGAATTATCTGGAAGAATATTTGGAGAAGATTATGTCTCTTTGGTGTAGACCTGGGAGGAAGAGTGAGGACACGGCCTTCTCTCTCTGCTCTGTTTCTGATGGGTCGGGCGCCCAGATGCACCCTAGATCTATGGCGACATTGGCAACACCAGCCCAGGATCTGAATCCGTTACATCTATTGGGACCATTTCTGCCCTAACTAATGACTGTCACATGCGACTCCATGGGAGTCTGTAAGGAAAGGGAGGTGAATGGCCCAGAGAGATTCCTCTTCTGGTCTTCAAGGATGTGCCACAGAAGGGCCCCAATGGCCATCGCTCCAAAGCCTAGCCTGGAAGTTAAGAAGGCCACCGTCATGTTCTCTATCAATAAAAGAGAATATTTGTAGCTCAGGCTGGGAATGAGGGGCCCTTGGTGCTCTCTAAGCTGAGTTCTTTTCTTGGAGACGTTTCAACACCCAACTAGGTAACATCATCAGTGCTAGAAGGGAATGGCATTTGTGGAGTGGTGGAGGAGGAGGCCTTAGGGCCTTTGGTGCTCTCTGAACTTGGTTCTTTTGTTGAGGACGTTTCAATACCAACAGCGGTGGGTTTCACTATTTTTACCATGGTTTGCTGGGCGTGTGCACTGTCCGCGCATACACCCGGCCTTTCACGCATGTGCTTTGCTGCGCGTGTGCCTTCCAGCATCAAAAATATGGCTAAATAGGATGACATAGTGCCGGGCAGATCTCCACTACAAGTTTGCCCAAACCGGCTGAATACCACCTTTGAATTACCAAAACGGGGTAACATCATCAGTGCCGAGCACTGACCAGCTCGTGCTAGCACTGATGATGTACCTAGTTTGGGTAATGAAACGTCCGCAAGAAAACAAGCACTCAGAGAGCACCCAGATCCTCCCAAAATGTTCTATTCAACCTCAGCAGCTTCCCTCGATTTGTATCACCCGTGCTTTCATTTTGCACGATGGATCGTCCTCGACTTACAACCGTAAAGTCGCCCTTTCTTTGCAAGTCGTGCGATCGGACTAGATTTTACGGCTGTTTTTTCTGCACTTGTGAAGTGAAAGAGAAGGACATGTAGTCCTTGAGTTACGATCACAACTGACACCCCCCTCCCCAATTTCCCATTGCTATGCGAGACAGCTGTAAATTTTGCCCCATTTGATGACCTTCTTGCCACGGTTCTTAAGTGGACCACTGCAGTTTGTTCAATTCAAACAATGCGGTTGTTAAACGAGTCAGGCTTCCTCATGGGTTTTACTTGTCAGTAGGTTGCAAAAGGGGATCACGTGACTCCGGGGATCAGTGCAACTGTCATAAGTACACGCAAGTTGCCAAGGGTACAAATTCTGATCATGTGACCACGGGGATTCCGCAACGGTCGTTCAGTGTGAGAAACGGTCAAAGTCTCTATTTTCAGTGCCGATGTAACTTTAAACGGTCACTAAATGAACGGTTGTGAGTCAAGGACTATATGTACCCTTTATCCTCCGTCTCCAAGGGGTTGGCATTCCTGTCCCTGTATCCGGACTGCTGGGGGTGTGAACAAGGGGTGGAGCTGCTGGGGGATTTGCAGGGGTTCGGGAGAATCTCTAGCTAGATTCTGTGCAGTTCGGACAACCCCCAAATCCCACTGGTGGCTGCCCCACCCAACCCACCCTGCTCCTCCAGGAGTCCCCACGTGGCCCTGTTTTAGATGCAGGTAAGTGTTGGGCGCACGCGGAGGCTCAGGGAGGACAAAAAAGGGCCCTACCGGAAGTTCAGGAAGGCAGGAAAGAGGCCCGTCTCTGGACTGCAGAGCCTGGGGAGGCCGTTTTTGCCCTCCCGAAGGTCGAAAAGCCTCCGGAGTTCAGGGAAGGCAAAACGCCCTGCCGTGGTGCAGGAGGCCACCATGGCCACACCCACCCAGCAATCTGGCAGAGAACCCCTTGCTAAACTTTTGAAGCCTACCCTTGGTGTGAACCCCAGCGTACTTCCCTGACACCCCAACCTTTCTAACAACATGTTCGTGAGGACAATGTGGACACAGAGCGGTCAATGTGGGGAAAAATGAGGA
The DNA here is from genome assembly GCF_009769535.1 of Thamnophis elegans. Taxonomy (NCBI): domain Eukaryota; kingdom Metazoa; phylum Chordata; class Lepidosauria; order Squamata; family Natricidae; genus Thamnophis; species Thamnophis elegans. The sequence goes on along the minus strand of NC_045553.1, from coordinate 14,638,551 downwards.
TGAAAAAAAAAGAGACAGCCCAAATGGTCAGTGGTTACGGAAAGCCAGCGACAGGGTTACGTTGGCTAAGCGCTCATACACACACACACACACACACACACACCAAAGAAACCCAGGGAGGAATTAATCGGCAGCATGACACGACACGAACACACAACACCACACAACGAGAAGACTGGAAGGAAGGAAGGAAGGAAGGAAGGAAGGAAGGAAGGAAGGAAGGAAGGAAGGAAGGAAGGGAGACAGAGAGAGGATTAATGACGTCAAACGCAACTGAGCCGACCTGGCGTGGAAGAATGAATCTCGTCAATCTGTCCTTCAGCAGAGGTTACAGGCAGAACAGCGGGCAAGCTTGGGCTGGCATTCAGAGGGTTAAAAGCATTGGTACTGAGAGGAGCGGGCTCGTCCCACCGATGGTCATATTTACCCATGAGAGCCTTTCTGATAATGGCCTCCAGCCCCATGTTGGAACTGGGATTTTCTTGGACCGCCTGGCTCCTACAACTGATTAACCCTGGGGGGGTACGGAAGGGAGGAGGAGAGGGAGGGGGTTTCGGGGTGGGGAAGGAGAAAAGGGGCACACCGAGGAAGAAAATCGGAGAGCGGGAGGGAAGAGAACAAAGGAAGGGAGAAGGGAAGGGAGAAGAAACAAAACTGTCAGCACATCCTTTGCGAAACGACACAACACTGTTGTGTTAGTTCTCCTCTTCCCCCACCAAATCCTGCGACGCAGACCACACTTGGCCTGGTCCTAAGTTCTGGAGATGTCCTCCCCCCCCTCCCCCCGGGAAGGAGGCAGGAGGCATGGGCTTTGCTAGTTTCTGGAGTGCTGCGTTTGGGCGCACCCATCGACCACATGGTTTCTTTCTCAAGGCTAAAGGCAAGGAGGTGGGGAGGAAGCTGGCTTGCACTCAAACCTTGGCATGGCTTCATCTTGGCTTTTGTGAGGGGGCGCTGAACTTAAATGGGTTCAGATGTTACCAGTGTTTGTGGTCTTCCTATCTCGTGGTGCCTGTTCTGACTGAGGCTTCCCAAGAGCAGGAAGCAACTCCTAGTCCAGACAAAAACCCCTTTTATTAATTGACTGTGAATTCTGCTCATTTTACAGTCACAGGATTTACAGTCACAGACCTTATCTGGCTTGGAGAGCTGCCAGGCAGATATCTGCAAAACCTGTCAAGGAGTCTTGGAGAGTCACAAACCAATAAGTGAAATAATTGTCTCTCCAGCAAACTCCACTCCCCTTTCGCTCCTCTTTATTTCCTCTGGGAGGGGCCATTCATCGTCCCCCTGTGGCCTTACTCCAAGTCGACCGTTCTTAACTGTTCCCTTCGTCTGGCAACTCTGTGCATGTGCACACTGGGAACAGGCTCCAGTTGTTCTTCTGCCTCACTGATGTCTGACTCAGAAGGCAGTTGATAACTGGCATAGGGCTCTGGTTCCCACTCTGCCTCTAACACAGAGCCTCATCAGAGCCTTCCTCAGACTCCCGGACTGGCCCATCTTCCTCCCCAACCTCCTCACTGTTTGAATCTGCTGCCAGCTCCGCTGGTGGGCCACAACAGTGCCTCTCTGATGAGGAGGGGCTCCTGATTGCAGCGGATGTTGATCGGAGGGCAAACAAATGGAGGGGAAGGTTCACCCAGATCTACCCTACCCACAGGACATCCTCATCGTCATCAGAAGTGACTTCTTCTGAGGTCTTTCTGATGTCCTTGTTCTGGACAGAACGAGTGGCATTTCAACGAAGCACACCATCATTTGAAAGTCTTGTGGGCAATCATTGCTTCACCATCTTCTATGGAACAAGGGACAATTGCAATCTTTGGGAAGGAAACGCAACATTTTTTGCAGTAGCCTGATGCTGTGGCTCAGGACACCTTGGATCTGGCCTTGAATATGGTAAAAAAATAATGGCTGCCAGAGGTCACGAGAGGGCTACAAAGGGTTTGGTGGGACTCCTCCATGTTCCTTGAGATACGTGGACAATACCATTGGTAAAGCCCTTCACCTTCTGGTGGATACCTTGGTTGGTAGAGTGCCCCCACTGCAAATATGATTTCAGTGTAATATGAAGACAGAAAGGAAGCACAAAAAAATAGTAATATTTTGAGGGTTCCTTTTGTGAAAGCAAGATGTCTCCAAAGGTTTTTTTTTAATCACTTCCCAAACCGATGTTCTTAAACTCTAACCAGGGGAGGTATTCACTTACCTTCCCTAAAAAGATAAAGATAAAAGTTCCCCTCACACATATGTGCTAATCATTCCTGACTCTATGGGGCAGTGCTCATCTCTGTTTCAAAGTCGAAGAGCCAGCACTGTCCGAAGATGTCTTCATGGTCATGTGGCCAGCATGACTCAACGCCGAAGGCGCACGGAACACTGTTCCCTTCCCACCAAAGGTGGTTCCTATTTTTCTACTTGCATTTTACGTGCTTTCAAACTGCTAGGTTGGCAAAAGCTGGGACAAGTAATGGGAGCTCACGCCGTTATGTGGTGCTAGGGATTTGAACCGCTGAATTGCCGATCTTTCTGATCGACAAGCTCAGCATCTTACCCCCTGAGTCATCACACCCCTTGCGGCGCGCGTCATCCACGCATGCGCTCAGCTTTCCGTGCATGCGCTTTGTCTAAAAAAAGTGCCTAAATGGGATAACATAAAGCCAGGATGGCTGGGCGGGACCACCTGTGATTTCCACAACTGGTTTGTGCGAACCAATCTGAACTGGCAGAATACCACCTCTGACTCTAACTCACCTATACTTGACCACAGATTGCCTTGAGGTCAATAAAAGAATGGCTATCACCTCCCTTAACTGGGAGCATTCAAAACAGAGGGACTGGTCTTATCCCAACTTCAATGCCACCTGGGACAAAGTGCCCTCATAAAATCAGTTCCTGGGCACGCATGGAAGGGGGTTCCATCCACCAGCAATGCCCATTTTTCCCAATTCCTTCTCAGTTTCCCTGCAGCCTTCCCCCCCCCCCCCAATCAATTTTGGAGTCGAGGCCAAGAGGACATCAGTTGAGCGGGAGGTACTGTCTGTCTCGGGATCTACGGTGTCTGTCGTTGATGGTGGTTGTGTGTCGCAATTGTGAGTCATCAGAAGCCATGCAGTTAAGTGCGGCAATGCATAAAGACCAGAGAAGGCACTAAGGGGCAGCTGTTTGCCCAAGGTTCCCAGGGAAAGAGGGGATGCTAAAATGTAATTAAATGAGTCTAAGAGATAGAGGTTGAGGAACAAGGAAGGGGTGATTTTTATATTTTTTGAAAAAAATGAACAATCCAACCATCATTGGCCTTCCTCCTGCAAAACCATTTGTGGACATCTGCCTCCCTTTCTAAATGTTATAAAGGATTTTCAATCTTCTGTTGTAGGAGAGCTGAACTAGCTTTAAAGATAAAGGTTCTCCTCACACAGATGTGCTAGACGTTCCTGACTCTAGGGGGCTGTGCTCATCTCCATTTCAAAGCCGAAGAGCCAGCGCTATCGAAGACATCTCTATGGTCATGTGGCCAGCATGACTCAATGCCAAAGGCGCATGGAACACTGTTACCTTCCCACCAAAGGTGGTTCCTATTTTTCTACTTGCATTTTTATGTTCTTTCGAACTGCTAGGTTGGCAGAAGCTGGGACAAGTCA